>NW_026067973.1:531611-540621 GCF_014885135.2 Alexandromys fortis
GTACACCATACAGATAATAACTACAACTACAGTAGTGCATGTACACACATACAGATAATAACTACAACTACACTAGTGCACGTACACCATACAGATAATAACTACAACTACACTAGTGCATGTACACCATACAGATAATAACTACAGCTACACTAGTGCATGTACACACATACAGATAATAACTACAAATCTAAGAAGATAAAAAATAGTCTACTTCATTTTTGTTTTACAAGCCCGTCATTTAGTTTTATTAAAACAAAATAGGATCCTTTTTTTGGGGAGGGGGGTGGAAGTCTTACTATGAGGCCTTGACTGGCTTCAAACTCATAGAGGTCTGCCTGCCTCACCCTCCCAGCACTGGGATTACAGACACCCATACCATGTGATGCCTGTCAAGAACTCTTCTGTCAACAAAACCAAACCCAGTGCAAATCAGGAGGAAGCTTGTTTTACACGTAGTGGACACAAGAGAGATCTGCAGCTCACCCCACAGGCTTCCCACACTCCTTCTGTGAAGGCTGCTCCACACCAGCTGCATCCTGCTGCTCCCTGTCGGTTCTAGGCGTCCTATAACAGAATCGGTGTATCTTTTCAAGAAAACATCAGCAAATATGCATTGGACAGATAAAGTTCACAAGCCGGCAACAGGAACTAAGGTCACAAAGCTAGGAAGAGGGCACAAGGACCGTCTAGGGAAAGGGAAGTCTCCTCCATACTTTATATGTTATACTTCCAACAATGAGGTTTTTTAAGAAAGAGAGGGCTTCAGGAGACTGCGCAGCAGGAGTCCTTGCCCATCAGAGAAGACTATCATTCTCCTGCACCCCCAGACCTCAGGAAAACAGAAACAGGAACAAATAGCAGCACTGACAAAGATCAAAGCAAAGGACAATCAAAGCCGTGGCTCTCAGTCAAACCATTCACAGAAGAGATGGTTTCTGCTCCACCCATCACTACCAAAGGCCCAGATGAAGAAAGGAACTCCCCAGGACCAAGTGAGCAGCGTCACACCCAGAGCACAGAACCCCACAGCTGCAGCAGAATTAGCCTATCACTCACCGTGTGGCTGAGGGCTGGGGCACCGGCTTGGCTTCTTGGTCTGGAATGTGTGCTTCAGAAGAACTGGACCGCAAATGGGAAACTTTGTGCTTCTTGCCATTCCCTTTGTCTAGGGGCAGCTGAATCCTTTTGACTTTTGGTTTTGGTTTAGTGGGACCTGGCACTGAGGAACTTGCTGACTGCTGTCCCGAGGATGGGGAGCTCCCCGGAGAGGTGGAGCTGGCTTGCTTGGCTGAGGGTAAAGCCTTGTTCTGCTCTAGCTTCACACCATTAGGAGTGTCTGCTGTCTGGGTGAAGTTGGATGGCTGGGTCCCTGAAGCAGAGTCAGGATCCCGCTCCCGCTGTGAAGAGAGGATGCTGGTTTTGCCAGCTAGGAGCTGGTTCACTTGCTGCAGCTTATAGTGTTCTTCGGCCTCCCCAGAAGGGGATGCAGCTGTCATGCCCGTAGTCTGAGGTGAGGGGAGCACACAGATGCTAGATGCTGCTGTCATTGCAACAGCAGAAGGAGTCTGTGATGTTCCCAGCTGTGGGAACATTCCTGAACTTGGTGGTAAAGTCAGAGGTTGGTCCTGAATGCCCAGGCTCTGCTGGCTGGCTTTGATTAGAAGATTGCTTATTGAGCCAATGTCTGGGGTCCCAAGCAACCTCTGGTTGGTTAGGGTGACATGTCCTGGAACTGATGTACTACTTGTAGGGGTTGTTGTAGTTTGCATGGATACCACATTCAAGACGGAGGAACCAGATGCCAAGGCAGAAACGGGCCCAGATGTGAGGTGGCTAGTATCCTGGCTTATCGTTGATGTGCCCGCCACTGTGGCAGTGGTTCCGCCCACACTCTGTGGTGGTAACAGGGGTGCCTGTTCAAAATACATGATGCCAGATTTAGATCTTTTTATGATGTTGGGGACAGTTCGGTGAGATGAAGTATTAAGTGACCCCAAATCTAATAGATTGGGGTGGTTTGAAAGCTGGGAGGGGGTGAAGTTAATCAGTGTCATGTTAGAAACCACATCAGGAGGGGCAATGTTTGAAGGGGCACTAGAGGGAGCAAGCTTTTTATTCTTTCGAGTGTGTAGACGAGATATGGGTCTTTTCTTGAGTCCAGAGGATGGAGTGGCTACTGTGGTAGTGAGGTCTGTCCTCTGGTTGGCTTCTGAACCCAAGAGTTGGGGATCTGGAGGAGGCTGAACCCCAATAAGCAGGCCTGAAGGAGGACTGCTGATGTTGGGTGGGAAACTACTCTGAGCAGCCGCAGGGAAGGAATGTAAGTGCTGGTGATGAGGCATGGAGAGCAGTCCTTTGCTAGCAGGAGGGAACAGAGACTGAGAAGGTGGCAAGCTTGGATTTAGTCCTGCGGTTAGGGTGAGCCCACTTCCCATGGGCCCCAATACCGAAGTATTTGTCTCCATCACACTGGGTGCAGAACTAACAGGAGAGGTCAATTGGATTTTTTGGGTTACTCCATTTGGAAGAGTTTGGAGAACATAAAGTGGCTGCATGTTCTGGTTAACGACAATGAGTTTCTCAGTGGCTGGTTTCAGGTGGGGTGGAGTGGTCTGGACAGCTGCATTAGAGATATGAGATGGGCCGGGGCTATCAGTAGAATTGGGCACATACTTCTGGTTCTGGATAGGAACAGTAGGGGAAACAGGTACCTGAAGGCCAGGGGTGTTACTGTTTCTAGTTAAATCCTGATTGTTGCCATGACCTTGTTCCACTGAACCACAGGGAGGGCTGGAGATGTGATCTGCATCCATGTGTCCTTGGATGAAATGATCAGGAGTCATGTGGCCTTCAGGAGCAGGGTCTACTCCCGGACTCAGCAATGCTGGGTCACCCTCGGTGGAGGATACAGACTTTTCTGTCATAGTCACTCGCTTCTCCCCTGAATCTGAGATGACAGCCAATCTACTGGGATTCTGGCTGGGGACAGTAGGACTGCGGGTGGTCAGGACAGAGAGGTCAGACGGCAGCTCAAGAGGCAGCTCAAACTGCTCCTCTGCAGAGATGGAAGAGGAGACACTACTGTCCACAGGCTCTGTCGCCGGCAGCTGCTGAGAAAACACTTCAAAAAGACCCATGTCCTTTTCCCGATTACTGTCAAGACCCAGCCCTTCACCAAGAGTCAAGAGTTCAGAAGACGAGGACTCTGGGCTCTCACCCAGAGCCTGCATGGACGGAGTGTTCTTTAGTACAAAGTCCATGATGTCTGAAGGCAGGATGTTCCCACAGTCATCACTGTTGTTATTGTCAGAGTCAGACTTGAGGAGCTCAGTGTTGTAGGTGTCCAGTAAGTTTTTGTCTGAGGGGGTGCTCGTGTGGACTCTGCGGCTTGATTCCAAGGAGGTGAACTGAGCTTCCAGGGAGTCCTGGCCCTGGGCTTTCACTCTGGCTCCGGAGTGGCAGTTATCCAGCTTTGGCTCGTTTTTATGGCCAACAGCACTCTTAATGACATGCTCTTTGTCGCCAGCATCTTCAGGTCGATCGATCTTTAAGTTTTCGGTTCCATTTTCTTTACCGTTCCTTTTTGGAATCTGGCTGCCTTTCCTGGCTGTGGCAGTGACACTAGTGTCACTCTCTGTCCCATCATCAACACCGTCCAACTGGGAAATTTTTGGCAGATCACATTGTTCTTCCTCTCGAAATAAATTATGGGATGACAGCCTCTCCTCTCCACCAGAAGAAATCACCGTTCTGGTGAAGTTGTAATAGTATAAGTCATCTTCATCAGAAGTGCTCAAGTCATCGGCCCCATCCACCTGTCCTTCCGCTGACCGCTTTCCTCGCTTTTTCCCCGTAGAAGTGCTGTAGAATGGAATGTCTTCTTCACCGTAAGACCTTACTCCATAGAGTGGGGTGAGCCCAAAGAACATATTAGACCTTGCACGGGCACTGCGGCGGGGGTACCGCCTCTTAAAAGAGCCATCCTCCTGAGGTTTGGGGCCATCTGGAATCATGAGGTTTCTGTCCTGTTCTGGAAGATTCTGATAGTTGTTACTTTGAGGGTCTTGGGATGAGGTATTGTTGGGGCTCGGCTGAACACCTGGGCCAGCTCCTGGACTTCTGGAAGCAGAAATTGGCTCTGCTGGACATGCTGGTTCTATTTGTGCAGGGGAGCCAGGGCCACCTTCTTTTGGGGTATTTTTAGATTGATTCTCACTCTCCATTTTCAGAGGTGTCACTTTGACTGAGCACTTCCGGGGTGCCTGTAACTCCTTGGAAGACCCTTCTACTTGTGTGGATTGACCTTTAGGGACTCCTGAAATAGGAAGAACTTTATCCCCAATCTTATCAGATGAAACATTATTACATGGCCGTTGCCCCAGAAACCCAGGAGTCAAGACCTCATCAACAAACCCTGGCTTCAGGTTTCCTTCCTCACCAGTCATAATCTGACCAGGTTCCAAAGATGATTTACTGGAATGCTTCTCTTTGCAAGTCTCTTTAGAAGACTTTTTCCCTTTCTGTATCCTGTCTCTAGAACTGGACCCTACATGTTCATGAAGAATGGATGGCCTGTGGCCCACACCAGAAAGCTTCAAGGTTTTGATTTCACCGTCTTCATTTGGAGAAGGCTTTGCTGACTGGGAAGAATCTGTGTGCTGGTCTCGATCATTCCTTTGCCCCCTCACGTGGAGTTGTGGATACGAGAGAGTATCTTTAGAAGAAAACGGCACTGAAGAGGGTTCAGCAAAAGTGCCAATTTTACTAATGCTTAATTCTCCCGCAGTGGTATTATGGACCTGTGGAACCAGTTTAGGAATTCCAGAGTAACCTGTGTTATGTGCCGATCCATCTAAGCTCTTGGAACTCAGAGTTCTGGTTTTTTCTCCCTTTAATGAGGAGCCCTTGGGTGTCAAATCTGAAGTACTAGAACGCTTTACTTCTGAGGATGAAGATCCATCTAAATGACTGGTTTTGGAGCCTCCAGGTACCATTGTCCTTTGTGATCCTGAAGAGGTGGGAGTGCTGTGCCCAAGATTAGAACTTGAATTCAATGGCCCTAAGACGCGATCAGTTGCTTTGGCACTTGACTCGGGATCTGCAGCAGTGCCAAGGGTGGAGACTGAGGAAACACTATTCCTGGAGTACACACTCCCAGTTCTCATCGGAGACATTATCCGGAGCTTGGACCGCAGGGGTGACAAGGAAGAAGTACTATGCCGCCTGGAGCCAATGCTCCGAAGACCAGAGGAGAGTAAAGGATCGCCTACTGTGACGATTTCGTGAGTGGTTGGGGTGGGATTTCCTGAACAAGGGAGAAAAAAGTAAGAAAGTGGATCAAGGACAGAACAAATGCGTCGTCACTAGTTTCAACCATGTGGACACACCTGTTTATAGGCAACCTTTGGTTGGTGAAAGTCCCAAAGGTAAATTACCTAGGAGAATGGTCAATTGGGTCAGGGACATCCTTTACCTGCAGAAGGCAACGGCCGGCAGCCAGGAGACCTCTGTGTAGGGGAGTAGCTGGGTGTTCGAATCCTAGGGACCTTTGAGATGACATGATAATAGCAGGAGCTCGAGGTCTGTGAATGAGGTCGGTCTGGCGACGGAGGACTTAGAATTGCAGCTGTACTTTGACTGTCCTTACATGAAGTTTCTGTGACAGGAAATAAAAACTTGCAGCTGAAAGAGGGCAGTTCAAGTTCCCAACAGGTGAACTAATATCAAACCCCTAGCTATGAGGGCGGCAAGCTGCAATGGGTGAGTGCTCAAGCTCGATGATCTGAGTCCAGTCCCTGGAACCCATAGAGGAGGGAGGGAACCAACTTCACAAGCTGTCTTCCAACCCCTCGAACATCCCACGGCACATTCCATACATAGGCACACACAGACTGGCACATACACAGTGCTATTACATAAATGCCAAACTAGAAAAAAAAAGTGGTGTTTTGAATTAAATTTTCCCCCATTTTCCAATCACAGTGCATAGTCAAAAAATTTGAATTCAAGTCCCACTTGGATTAAAACCAACCTATAAACGATGATGGGCTATGGGCAATGGTTCTATTGTCGTCATGTTCCACCGTGCTATTGATGTCTGGCTCTACAACAGGTGGACGGCACTCCACAATCTTGCATGTGTACACACAGCGCTTGCGAGCATCTGTGGTGCTCCAGTACACCCGAGAACACCTGGCAAACACAAGGGAAAAACACAAGTGGAGGACATTCCCAAATTCCTCCCCACCGTGGATTCTCTGGTCGCAATCCAGAGAACATAGCTTTATTTCTTAGGTTCTTCTTCCTCTTTTAAAAAAAAAAAAAAAAAGATTTATTTATTAGTATACAGTGTTCTGCTGTCTGCATGTATGCCTGCAGGCCAGAAGAGGGCACCAAATCTCATTGCAGATGGGTGTGAGCCACAACATGATTACTGGGAATTGAACAGCCATCTCTCCAGTCCCATTTCTTAGGTTCTTAATAGAGATTATTATTCCAGTACGGTGGTGTTAAACTTTGAGAAGTCCTTAATGTGTCTTAGGTTCTCAGGAAGTTGTATGACTTATTTTTTTAAGTACCAGAAATAGTAAAATATTCTTAGGCACTGAAAAGGAAAAACATGAATGCCTTCCATTGCACATAACTTAAGACCCTAAAAAAATGTTAAACCTGAGGCACCTCCTTTGTCAGTAAGTTCAACAAAACAAAGGAAATACAACTACTTCGACTCTGGGGACTGCTAATGGAGTCTTGTCTGTGCAAACATCTACCAGATAAACACAAGCACAGGCTGTGTTAAGAGAGCTGGAATGCAGAATTAGAAAATGTGTTGTAAAATCAGGTTCTGAAGAGGGAAGTGGACGTGGAAGAGATTCCTTCCTTCCTTTCTTTTTTTGAGATAGAATCTCCCCATGACCCTAACTGGCCTGGAACTCACAGAGATCCACCTGCCTCAGCTTTTCTTCCAAGTGCCTGTGCTAAAGGTGTACACAACACCGACTGGCTCTAGGAGGGGCATCTTGATCATTTACTGTCAGCTTGTCAAATAATTTAATCAACACAAAAGATTATAAGTTGTTTGCTTTGAGACAGGGTTTCAGTATGCAGCGTAGGTTAAATTCATGATCTTTCAGCTGAGCAGGGTAATGCATGAGGAAAGATCATGAGTTTTAAGACAGCCTGTGAGAACTGGTGGGTGGTGGGTTTAGCGAAAGGCAGCTACCAAGTATACCTCCACATTTAATGACCCCACGCTTTCTGGGAGCCATGCTACTGGGCTACTGGACTTACTGGTATCCAATAGGAAAGAGCTTATCTTCACAGTCAGAGAGGTCATTCAAAATCCCCAAACAGTCGATCGTCATTGAGCCTAACCAAGGAAAAAAAAAAACCACGAAGAGAATTATTTTGTAACCAAGGACCACAAAAACGCATAAATGATAAACCAGTCTTCCCCATTAACGAAGGCCTGGGTCATACCAATCATCATGTGGATGTTTTCTGGTTCCAAGCCAATGAGGAACTTCCTCCGCAAGCTGATTCCTTCAAAGTCCACAAACACTCTTCTAAAAACTTCAAATCCGTTCTCAGGAACCACCTTAAATGAAACCCAATGTGGCTGTTAATGGACTGTCCCTTTATGTGTTATATTCAGAGTCCCAATTCCTGGAAGCAAAGCAGAGAACCTATCTCCAAATCACCCTTCTTTTTACTACCGCCCTCTGCATTTCTCATAAGAGTTCATTTCCTTGGGATAGCCAAGAAAGGGAAAACTGAGTTCATCACCTTGTTGTTTTTCACTATTTCCCTCTTAAATGTATAGAGAATTCAGAAGGTGATGAGGAATCTTCAACACTTATTGTTAGGCAAAAGTCAGAGCAGAAATGCTACAAACTACACGGTACCAACCATAAGGACTCTGCAAGTGGAAACTGCTGTGGATGGTAAGTTAAAACAACTTGTCAGCAAATTGGATATTAGTAAAAGATCAGTGGTTTTTAGGGGGAAAAGTCAGAAAAACAGGCAGAATACTGGATTTGTAGGAAAATGAAAATATACAAACTACAATGGTGAATACACATTATAAGATATTTGTACAAACCCATACGGTGTACAACGTCAAGAATGAACTCTAACATAAATGATTAACTGTGTGAAATGTGTACTGATATAGACCCATCCAACTGTAACAAATACACCACTCTGGTGGGAGAGGCTATGGAAGTGTGAGGCGGGGCCAGGAAATCTCTTTCCTTTGCTAATTTTACTGTGAATGTGTAAGTCTGCTCTGAGATAATAAAGTCTGTTATTAACAGCTACAACAGAAGCAACCAAACAGCTGAGCTTCTCACCTCGCCTTTGATCAAGTCCCGATGCCGCTGACAATACACTTTTTTATCATCCAGAAAGACACAGTTCTTGGCTCGGGAACACATGAAATGGTAGTTGCTGGTGCAGGATGTGAGACAGCAACCCACGGTGGCTCCTGGCTTTTGGCAGAATTCACATCTCTACAAGTCCAGAAAAAACAGTCCTATTTAGACAGGCAGGCATTTTAAGACGTTTGCCCCTTCTGAGCATCCCATGTACACTTTCTTGTTAGTCTGCTAAGCTACAGGGGAAACAATATGAACCACAAAGTAGTAACAAGGAAATTTAAACACTTAAATTGGATTTACACTTTGAAATGAAATAAGTTATTCCTAGAACGCATAGTGGGTTAGTAGACTCGAAACTACAAAGATCAATGTCAAAAAAACATACACTTGCAAGAAAGCAACTCAGTGTTTACTAAAATTTTACTAGTAAGAAACTAGTTGCCTTAGGGTTACTATCGCTACGATGAAACCTCATGACCAAAACCAGCTTGGGGAAGAAAGGGTTTGTTTCGGTCACAGTGCCGTGTGACAGTTCATCATCAAAAGCAGTGAGGGCAGGAGCTCAAACAGGGCAGGAACTGATACCAAGGCAATGGAGGGGTGCTGCTTACTAGCTTACTCATCCTGCT
>NW_026067973.1:540642-621751 GCF_014885135.2 Alexandromys fortis
TCCCTCCCTCCCTCCTTCCCTTCCTCCCTCCCTCCTGTTGTTATTAGTATTTTTGAGACAGGCTCTCTCTGTGTAACCATTGCTGTCCTGGGACTTCTCTGTAAACCAGACTGGCCTCAAACTCAAGATATTTATCTGCCTCTACCTCCCAAGTGCTGGGATTAAAGGTGTGTACCACCACTGCCTAGCCCTCAGCTCGGCTTTCTTATAGAACCCTGGATCACCAGCCCAGGGATGACACCATCTGCAATGGGCTGGACCCTCCTCATCAATCACTAATTAGTGATTAACCTCAATAGATTTCCCCCGTTGCAGATAACTCTAGCTGTGTCAAGCCGACATAAAGCTAGCTAGCATAGTTCTGCAGTATTAGATGACACTGCTAAACTACCTTATTCTATGATTCAAAGACTCCATTCTCTAAGCCCTCATCACTTTTACTCTATTAGACAGTCTGTGTCCTCTTGTCTGTTCTTCCCACAACCCACACATTCTCCTTTCATGTGTTATTTGTCTACTGGCTATGATCCTTCTGGTAACCTTTCATGATCAAAACTCTAGCTTCTAAACATGACTGCTCCTAGCTGCTTTGACAAGTTCCCGTCTTTCTTTGTCCTCACACACATACATGGGTTTATCTTGTGGAACTTCAGAACGCTGATTTAACTGGGCTTCTGAAATTGATGTTCCTCGTATATTTGAATGATGCTCAAGTCAGATGATGCTTTGTTTTTCTATTTCTTTTTAAAAGCTTTTGTTTTTGATGACTTATTTATTTTTATTTCATGTGCATTTGTGTTCTGCCTGCATATATGTCTGTGCGAGGGTGTCAGATGCCCTGGAACTGAAGCCACAGACAGTTGTGAGCTGCCATGTGGGTGCTGGGAATTGAACCAGGATCCCCTGGAAGAGCAGTCAGTGTATCTCTGGGTCCTGTTTTTGTGTTTCTTTTGTTTCCTTTTTCAAAGGATCAGACCTACAACACACACCAGCACTTACTGGCAAACTACTGACAACACTGTCAAGAATGAGGGAGGCTGTATTCGTGCCCAGAACACTGAGTCCACTTTATAAATGTACATACTAAGTTCTTACCAGCTGCTTGCCCCTGATCACAGCCATATGCACATTCTTTAGTGATCCATCATCATCTTCAAACACTTCTGCTGACCACAAAGCACAGTTCACATGTGTCCACTCATTTTGGCCGATGTAGAGCAGGCGGCCAGCATCCTAAAGAACATAATACCAAAGAAGTTTATATTAACTTTATCTCAGACAAGACACCTCAAGAAAGCAACTATAATTCTTTAGAGATTGGATCATAATCCAGTTTTCAATGTTTCTTCTATATTCTAATTCTTTTTTCATAAAATGAAAATATTTTCTAATTCCATTGAAAGCAAAAGATCAATATATGAAAGCTTTATATAAGTGGTGTGCAAACTACTTAAAAAACATATTTTAAATTCAATTCTCAGCTGGGTAGTGGTAGCGCATGCCTTTAGTCCCAGAACTCAGGAGTCAGAGACAGGCGGATCTCTGTGAGTCCGAGGCCAGCCTAGTCTACAGAGTGAATTCTAGGAAAGGCTCCCAAGCTATAGATTAGAGAAAAAAAAATCCAGTTCTCCCAGACTGCACAAAAACTTTTCTCCCGAAGTGCTTGTGGACTGAAGATTGAAGTAGGGCTTCACACATGCAGACATTCTACTACTGACCCACATTCCCCCAAATGATGCACTTTTAAGTTCTCAATGGAAAGGCATTAAATAAAGATTTTACATGCATTATTCCATTTAATCCTTACAACCATGCTAGGTTAAGAATTATTTTCTTGGGGACTGGAGAGGGTCCAACAGTTAAGAGCATTTTCTATTCTTACAGAGAATCCTGGTTTGACTCTAGTACCCACATGGCAGCTCACACACATCTGTAACTCTAGTTCAAGAGGATCTGATGCCCTCTCTCAGGCACTGCATGCACAGACATGCATGAAGAAAAGACATACATCTGTGTCCATACACATAAAAGTAAGAATTAAAAAAGACATGATCATCTTCATTTTAAGGATGTAACTGAGGGTCATTGGGGTTAAGCTCTTGCCAAAGTTAGTAGGCAGGAAGGCACAGAATGAATTCAGGCAGTCTGTCAGAACTGGGGCTCTTGACCATTCAGTTATATTACATTAACCCAGGCTATATAATGTTCAACTTTAGTTTGATTAAGACTTCATGAAATATTTTGAGGATTAGTTATCAATAAGTTCATTTAGGGTAAATCACCTTTTGAAGAAACTCAGCAGTTATTTAAAACTCTCTACCGCCAGGACTGAAGTTGGTTGAGAGAAGAGCAGTTGTTGCGTTGCAAAGAACCCAGGTTCAGTTCCCAGCACCCACACAACAACTCTCAAGCATCTATAACTCTAGTTCCAAAGGATCCCACACCCTCTTCTAAACTCCACATGTGTAAGACTTTCATACACATCTAAAAACTATCTAAAATATAAAGACAGGTTATCTCTAAAGCTAAGCACAGTATTACTTGTCTATAATCCAGCTACTAAGGAGTCTGAGGCAAGAGGATCAGAAATTCTTAACCAGCCTGGACAACATGGTAAGACCCTGTCTCAAAATGGAAACAGAAACAAAAACAACTCTAATTGCCACAAACTCACAAGTAAATACAGTTATCAAGTACTAAGGACAAAAGGTTTAGCCAGGAGTAGTGGTGCACACCTTTAACCCTAGCACTTGGGAGACAGAGGAAGATGGATCTCTGTGAGATTGAGGTCAGCCTGGTCTACAAAGCAGATGCTAGGATTGTTACACAGAGGAAGCCTGTCTCGAAACACACACACACACACACACACACACACACACACACACACACACACACACACGGTTCACATTAGGTTTTATTAACCAGGATCCCACGTACTTACATTAGCACTGTCATCACCATACATCAGACACAGTGCACACTGCCTGTTGTCATCTATGCCCGGGGGTGGATTCAGCTCTGGACTGTCCTCTCGACTTCTATCAGTACCTTAGAACCCCAAAGATATGTCGTTAAAATTAGGAATACTATGTCTTTTTACAGGAGACTTCAGCTTAAGTAGTCTATAAAATAAACGTTTTTATAAGGTGTTTATAGTTGTGTTATCTGAAATTCCTTTCTGATATCCAGTACATTAAATTTAGATTCACGAAGCCAATCACTTGCATCTAGAAAGAGAAGGTAACGTCTACTCATTTTGATGACTTACTCAAGATTGGTGGTGTAGGAGGATGCAGAGGCGTGGGTGAGTCTGGTTCTCCAGGTCCTTTGGGTTTGGGAGCTGGAATGATTTTCTTCATTAGAGGAGGCTGCTCAGTGTGGCTGTTCTCCTCTCGCTCCTGCCACTGAGCATAATTATGGTCAAGTGAAGGTGGAAGCACTGCGTTGGGTAACATCCCACTGCTGGAAACAATCGATCGACAAGTATTTACTAAGGGCCCAGTGCCATACACAACAATCAACTCTTGGTATCAGCAGGTCTTGGACCCATGTATAAGCCCTGCACAGAATTTAAGAACAACTCAGAGTTTGAAAAACACCTAACTATACTCAACACTTTAAAAATTTAATTTTGTTTGGAACAGGGTCTCACAATCAAATCCAGGCTGGCCTTGAATTCCTAATCCTCCTGCTTTAATCCTCCAACTGCAGGAATGCGGGTAAATATGACCACACCCGTCTTAAATAACTATCTTAAGGTGTGACTTGTATGGCTGGGGGTTGACCTCAGTGGTAGAATATTTGACTAGTATATATGAGGTTCACTACCTAGTACTGCAGTAGGGAAAAGACTGCATGCATAACTTTTGGTTAAATATCCAGAAACAATGATAATGCTATCCAAAATAAACAAATAAATACATAGGTTGTTGGAATAAAAATTGAAGTTTACATATTAAGAATCAAAAGCAAGGAAAGGCAGTTTGAACTAAGTAAACAGATTGTACACTAAGATCAATGACATGATTCCAGCACATACTGTCCACATGCAATGTCACACTACGTCTTCTATAAGATAGATGCAAATGTGAGGGAAAAAGCACCAGCCCACAACCAACACAAACATTTGTCATTTCCAAACTAGCACAGAAGACATCTCAGCTGCCTGTTTCTAGTATTAAAATAACCCAGAAACCCCCAGTCTGCAAACATGAGACACCTGGTTCTTGTCAGCCTCAGTCTACACACGAGACGTCTGATCTGTCATCGGCCTCAGTCTACACGCCAGACGTCTGATCTGTCGTCAGGTACTGTTACTCACTTGTTTGATACTTTATTTGGCTCCCAAAATCTGGACTTTTTGACACTGAACCATGGAAAAACCCGCTCCAT
Organism: Alexandromys fortis; assembly: GCF_014885135.2. Taxonomy (NCBI): domain Eukaryota; kingdom Metazoa; phylum Chordata; class Mammalia; order Rodentia; family Cricetidae; genus Alexandromys; species Alexandromys fortis. Next base: position 545,035 of record NW_026067973.1, read on the forward strand.
TTGCTAAAAGAAAACAAACAGAATTCAAATGAGAAGATCCATGTAGAAACCAAATAAAAACAAACCCCAGACCAGTGTCTCAGTCTATCTGAGGATAATTTCAGGCCAACGCAAAGATCATCCATGTTAGTAACCTTACCAGCTTCCCAATCTCCTCCCAAAGAATTAGAGAAAAAAAATTAAACCCACCACATCATAAAACAAATAAGAGAAAAGAAAGAAGTATTCATAGGGCCATTACAGATAGTGACCATTAAAAATATCAACTAATGGTCAGGTGCTGGTGGCGCATGCCTTTAATATCAATAATCAGGAGGCAGAGGCAGACAGATCTCTGTGAGTTTGAGGCCAGCCTGGTCTATAGAGCGAGTTCTAGGACAGCCAGGGCTACATTGAGAAATCCTGCCAAAGCCAAACCAAAATAAACCCAAAACAAACAAAAACAACCCCCCATGAACTATTAATCTCATTCACCCGGATAAAGAAAGACTTGACCATGCTGTTGGCTTTTTTAATTTCTGGCTGCCCTCCATCTGAATTAATGGCTGCTTGAATGATCTTCACAATATCATCACTGAACTCCAACTGCATACAAAAATAAAACATTAATTATTCACGAAACAGTACTGTGCTCTTAAAACCACTTCCTCCTCCCTCCACTGTCACCCAGCTCAGGAGCTCAACAGAAACCCCACAACACATTTTACTATAGTGTAATTACTCTCTGAGGCCTTTAGGATTCAGTTCACAATTAACTTGAGACAATCAAGAGATGTCAGGCTAATAAGGCAGGAATGCAAACAAATTGGCTCTGTCATGTAAGTGACCAAAACAGGCTACTGGTTTTCTATATTTGTACTCAAATGGATAAGCAACTCAATAGCAAGTAAGAATGACACAGTGAATGAGTTCACTCTATAAATTCTTAAAACAATAAGTTTATGGTACCGCTCTACAAAGAATAAAGAAGGCCCAACATTCAGATCTAAGCTTACAAAAGGAGACACATTAACGTCACATTAGCATTTTCCTTAAGCAGTTTGGTGCTTCCTTGAAACATAAAAATAATTTAACTCAGGAGAGTCAACTCAAATAATGATTTTAGGTACTACCACATCAGCACCCTTCTGAAACAAACAGTTGAAATAACTCATATTCTAGGAACCTGAAGCTGCATAAAGCCTATATAACAACACAAATTATTCTGAAATTTACTTATACCCAGCTGTACTCCCAAAGAGTCAAGGAGACTGAAAGAAACACTTGAAACTTGGTCACATGCTTGAGACATACCACAGACACATAGTTGCCCTGGTCCATTTTCCTCTTGACTCCTTCCAGGTCTAGGGGCTGCTGCTCGTCCTGCTTGCTGACCTCAGTGAGAACTGGAGGATCCGGCCCTTCTGGGGAGCTTCGGGAAGGTATGCTCTCCTCTGTTTCAGGGTTTAAGTCTGGAGGCTTGGCAGCCTGTGGCAGTAAAGAGGTTTCTGTTATCATCTGCGCACATTCTATTAAAGTTAGGAAGATGGCACTAGAAACACAGAACATGAAAATAACCAGAGATTTCTTAACTAGAGTAATTAAAAGTGGTCCTATTTTCTAATGGCTTGTTTGGAAAACAGTAAGCACTGTGCTCAATAATCTGGAAAAAGGCCAAAACTGTCCAGTCCTTGGAGTACACTAGATAACCATTAATTTCCCTTCTCCAAAAATGGGACTTTAGGGGCTAGAGATGCTCAGAGGGTAATGTGCCACCGGCCTGACAACGTGAGTTTAATCTCCAAGACCCAAAATGTAGAAAGAAAATTGAAAGCCAGGCAGTGGTGGCGCATGCCTTTAATCCCAGCACTCGGGAGGCAGAGGCAGGCGGATCTCTGTGAGTTCAAGGCCAGCCTGGTCTATAAGAGCTAGTTCCAGGACAGGAACCAAAAAGTTACAGAGAAACCCTGTCTCGAAAAATAAAAAAAAAAAAAAAAAAAAAAAAAAAAAGAGAGAGAGAGAGAGAGAGAATTGAATTCTGCATACCACAGCATATGCACACGTGTACACACACAAAATAAAATATGATAAAAATGATTCAAAAGCTGGGACTTTATACTGAAAGATTAAGCAGCACCTAGCTCTGCACTCAGGTGATGCGTTCGCTCTCCCAGGGGGACTGCTTATGTTCTCAAAGACCACTTTGTAAATGAGAAATCCACAATGGGTTCTTATGCTGCTTGCCAAAACTGCCTTCAGACTCAGGTCTCCTTAGCCCGGACTCTTCAGTCAGAATTAGCTTTTTCCAAGAAGCAGCTCAGATCAGGCTGCTCTTTTGTAGTCCTTTACTGAATCTCCATCAGTAATAGCAGATGAAGCCCAAAGTGCCTTCATTTTTGTCTTTTGAGATGGGGAATTACTTATTCAGTCCTGCCTCTGTCCCCCAAGTGCTGGAGTTACAAGCATAACCTACCACACAGGACCAGACAACTTAGAAGCGAGGCCTCTGAAGATGCACCCACTTCCTATTTCCTCTCCACCAAATGTGCTACTCTGGTTTTTTGTTTTGTTTTTAGATTTATTCATTTTATTTTATGAGTCCTTTGCCTACATGTATTATGTGAACTACATGTGTGCTTGGTGCCCAGGAAGGTTGAAAGAAGACAGTAGATTCCCTGGAACTGTTGTGAGCCACAGGGTGAGCACTGGGAATCAAACCTGGGTCCCCTGCAAGAGCAGGATACATTCTTAACTGCTGAGCCATCCCTCCAACCACAAGGTCCTATTCTTAGTTCTAAAATCCCTAATGTTATGACCAAGAGAAGAAACTCTATAAAAAGTAAACGAAGAATGAAGCACAGCTAAGCAGAAAACAGAAACAGCCTTACTTCATTACTAGTTAAACCACCCAAGATCAAGTTCTCAGAACAGAAAGGCCCTCTGGCCCACCTGGCGGTAGCGAAGCAAGTGACTGGTAGTCCGAGAATTCAACAAGGCCGTGAGAACCTGCTTCAGGGACGCCTGCAGCTCCTTCTCCAGCGCCAGTCGCCACTCTGCAGGGTGCCGCTCAGTGCAGTTCACACAAGTGTAGGCCACACTTTCTGGCAGATTAGATAGAATCTCATACATCTCATCTAGGAAAACAAAACTGAACAATGAGGGGCCTCGAAGGGCGGGAGAGGGAGAAAAGCTAACTATTCCTCTGACCCACAGAGCAGCACGCTAGAATCTGAGCTAGGCTGGTTATCTCTTAGAGCCGTGGTTCTCAACCTTCCTAATGCTGTGACCCTTTAATACAGTTCTCATGGTGTAGTGACCCCCAATTATAAAGTTGTTTTGTTGCTACTTCATAACTGTAGTTTTGCTGCTGTTATGAATCGTAATATAAATATCTGTGGTTTCTGATGATCTAAGGTGAACCTTATGAAAGGGTTGTTTGACTCCAAAAGGGGTTGAGACCCACAGGTTAAGAACCATTTTATCTTATAGTATATCCACATTCTGACCCCAAAAGAGGGTATTATTAATTAACACAAATCAAACCAAGAGGTTTGGGGAACCAATAGGGTTTGGTGCCCAGAAATGTAAGTGCTTAAGAGAAATGCACAAATGACACAACACTGCTCTAACAGTTCATCTTCACGACCAACGTGATGGGATTCTGTGTGTCTGGGAGAGGTTCCTAGAGAAGTTTAACTGCAGGGGACCCACCCTCAATTAGGTGGCATGTAATCCTATGGGCTAGGGTTTCTAACGGAATATAAGAGGAAAAGGCAAAAGCCAGCTGAGCACTAGCATTGCCCTTTCTCCGCTTTCTGGCTGGTGTCACAGTGCCTTCCCACCACAATGGACTGCAGCCCTCTAAACCATGAGCCAGAACGAAGCCTGCCTCCAGGTAACTAGTCAGAGCAGCGAGAAGCCAGTATAGCTGCTTATTCTGGAGACTAAACACTAAACTACAAAGAACCCAAATGATACCCCACAGTCTTAGTACTGTACATGCAGCACTAGAGAGAAACTGAAAACAACAACAAAAGACTCCAACCTGCTGTACCTGAGAGATTCTCACACTTGGAGTGGACCCATCGATCGCACTTCCCACACTGCATCATCTTGCTCTCGTAGTCGTCGTCATCATAGCACTTGTCACAGAGAGGGCAGAAGTTTCCTGAAAGCCAAGGTTACACAAGGCTTTGGCCCACACCAACGTTCTCAAAGCCTCTGGATTACATGTGTTACCCTAGTCTAAACCCCAGTCCTCTGGAGTCACTAATGAATACCAGCAGAGTGCTTAGACTGGACGGCCACACATCTGTGGTATCAAGATAGCCTGAGCTCCTAGAGCATTCACAGAAAGCTTTGAACACACCACTCAGTCTCTTGAGACATCTCTAAGTGCACTGAGATAGACTGTAATGAGAACATAACAAAAAGACTGGAGGCTGGGTGTGGGTGTGGTGGTGTACAACTGTAACTCGAAGGCAGAGGCAGGAGGATTAAGGTATAGCATTAAAGGTGAGCGTGTAGGGAGGGAATCAGAAAAGACAGCATCTCCTTTAAACATAATGTTTGGGTTCTTAAAGAGGCAGTAACACAGGAGTAAGAAATAATTTATTTAAATTTTTTCCTTGTCAGGTCTCAAAGAAAGCCAGGACAAGGCTCACTCACTACCTATGCCCCCTCCCAACCTTCTACCTTAAACCTCTCTAGCACAGGGGCTGGGTTTCATTTCTCTTCCCCCAGCTTATTTCTATATAAACCTGCCAATTCACCCACGTGCACTCTCGGTCCTCAGCTCTTAGCCTCTTTGCCCTCTTGGTTCTTCGCCTCTCTTCTCTCGCCCCACCCCCAGTTCAGTCTGGATTCTTCCAGATGCCTCTGGCTGTACTCTCTCCCTCCCATCTACAATGCTCCTAGGCATGGTCAGGTCCTCATTTTCACTTATTCCTTATTCTTCTGGCGGCTTTTATATTCAGAGTTCAGACCAGCACTTTTTAAGACTCATTTCTAAGTATAACCTTTATAAATCTGACTGACCAATGTATCCCTTGTACTTTTTTTTTTTTTTTACTATTTAATAAATATCTTTAAGTATATCTGTTTACTTTATCTAAAGTATCCTATGCTGGGGGTGGAGGCAACTTGCAATCCCAACACCAAGAAGGAACAGTGAGACAGTGACTCAAGACAAAAAGAAAAGGAATGACAGTCACTTCTTATCTTTATTACAAGTCATAAGACTGTGGGGTGAGTGCATTAGCTGGAGTCTTAGCAGTTATTTTCTGCCAAGCTAAGGACTGTACCCAAGGCCTTACAATCTCTAGGTAAAAACTCTACTGGCAACCCCCCAGCTCTCCCCTGCCCCTTTACTTTTTATTTCAAGATAGGTTCTTGCTGAGTTCCCAGGGCTGGCCTTGAACTCCTGTGTCATCAGGCCTGACTTCCAGGGTAATTACTGAAATGAACTGCTGAGAGACACCACCTGAATGCCTTTCAGAAGTCAATGTATGTTTACCACAATTTGGCGCCACTGTTTCGGAGCAGCTGTTTCTAGTGAGCATAATAGAACCCGCCCCCCACAGCTCTTCCTATAGCGTTAGAAAGAAGCTCTAAGCTGGCTGTCTATGCAAATAAAGAAGCAAGAAATAGGGGGTGGTGGCCACACTCTTAATCCCTGAAGTCGGGGAGCTGAGGCACGTGGATCTCTGTGAGTTAAAGGTGACTCTGGTCTACACAGAGAATTCCAGGACAGCCAAAGCTACACAGAGACCCTGTCTCAAGACAAAACAACAAAACAAACTAGACATAAAAAGAGCAAGAGCAGAACACCTGTCTAAATCCCATCTGTGACACAGTGAGCAAGGCTCACTTCCTTCCACTTAGTCCCCCACAAACATCATCACAAGGTACCTTTAGCAAAGAGTTTGGCACAATCATGGCACAGTGAAAAATCATGAGACCACTGTGCATCCCACCCTTTGCCTGGAGTCGTGGATCCGCAGCTCTTGCAGCGCACACACTTGGTGCAGATCTGGAAAAGAGAAGGCATTCGTTCAGTAGGACTTTTTTTTTTTTAAATATTTATTTATTATGTTTACAATATTCTTTCTACACGCATGCGTGCAGGACAGAAGAAGGCACCAGACCTCATTATGGATGGTTGTGAGCCACCATGTGGTTGCCGGGAATTGAACTCAGGACTATTAGAAGAGCAGGCAACACTCTTAACCGCTGAGCCATCTCTCCAGCCCCTCAGTAGGACTTTCTTAGGCTAGTGCTGTTTGTTATTTAAAAAGACTCATGCAGCTATTCCTAGATTAGACTTCTTTGCTGGAATTACTGTTAAACACTAGCTCCACAGGGCACTAAAGCAGGGGATACTGTTGTGAGCCACCAGCCTCACCCGGCCACCACAATACTCGTGGAGTTAGCACAGTGTGTTGTACCCACCCACACTTTCTTTTTCTTCGTGGGTTTGGTGGGGTAGTTTGGTCCCAGGCACTCAGGGTGATAGCTGTTTCGGCACTTGTTACACTCCAGGAGCTGCTGTAGGGAAAGACAACAGCAAGAGAACACAAATCACACTACCTTCATTAGATCCTGTTCAGCTTCTGACTAAGACGCTTTAGATTTTGTCACACATTGCTTACTCCCCAAGAAACTCAGGCTTATCCTCTCAAAAGCCACTCCGTAATAAGTATATCTATCAGATAGATTTTACTTATTTTTGGATTTTATTTCCTAAAGTCATTTTCTGCTATTTCCCAGAAATTAAAAGAAAAATCAACAAGTTATCTTCAGACAGACAGAGAAACTGTCAGCGGAGATAGTAATAACAACACGAAATCATGGTGCAGAAGGCGGGAATGGGAGCTCCACTACTGCCATTACTAGGTCTTCTACCTTTGTAGCCTGATGCTGCCTTCCACAAACATGGCAGAACTTGCAGCGGCGACAACACCAATTTTCCAGCTGGTCCTCCAGAGGGCGCTCATTTTCCTCTAAGCAAAACTTGTGGAAGGGTTCACAACACACTTGGCAATACACAAACTGCAGCAAGATCAGAAAAAGGGTGTAACCAAGGTGCAGAAAGAAATAATAGCTACATACTGTAGGTCCTAGGCATCCACAGGTGATAATACCATTTCCCAATGCACCAAAGTGTGAATCCTGCAGTCCAACAGGATGTACATGACGAAAACTGCACACCCAACATCCCTTGTGCAATGTACACAAATTTTGTCTCATAGCCAAAACTATTAAAAATAAGCTTAAGCTGGGTGTAGTGGTGCATGTCTTTAATACCAGCATTCAAGTGTACATACCGCAACACAGACACACATACACATTATTATTAAAAATAATGAAAGCTGCCAAACAGTAGTGGTACATGCCTTTAATCCCAGCACTCAGGAGGCAGAGGCAGGTGGATTTCTGTGAGTTCAAGGATACCCTGGTCTACAACAGCTAGTTTCAGGGCAGGCTACAAAGCTACACAGAGAAACCCTGTCTCGGAGAAAAAAAGAAAGAAAAATAATGAAAATAATATTAAAAAAAAATACGACCCCCAAAATAAAAACAAAATACAAAGTACAACCCAAAAAATAAAAACAAAACTGTTTATTACAGGGACAAGTGGTCAAGCCTGCAATTAGGGGCCAGTGATGCACCAGGAAATAAAGTCACAGAAGCACAACGGCTTTTGTTTAAAGCTTGCTCACAATTTTTAGGAAATGGATTATATGTGTATGGGTGTGTATATATCTCATTCTTTATTTTACACTTGATCTGAGCTGAAAGACTGGGAATCATTTTGTATTTTGGAAAAATACATACATATAAGCAAGAGCAGAAAAAGGAACTCTATTCACATTTGGAGAATCTAGGCGGAGGAGGTCATGTGTTGTGTGCCCCCTCTTAACCCCCGCCCCCCCCCCCCCCGCGGCCTGAAATGTGTTACCATGAAAAAATTCCTCAAGCAATGATCATAATTTGCGACAGTGCAGGTCACTCTAATTTTTTTTAAAAGACTTATTTCTTTGTTTGTTTATGTGTATTGTGTTGGTATGAGTGGATGCCACCTGTGTGTGGGAAGCCAGCAGAGGCCAAAATTAGACACTGGATCCCCTGAAGCTGGAGTAGTAATGAGCCACCCGATGTGGGGGCTGGAACTGAACCCTGTGTCCTCTGAAGAGCAGTAAGCCTCTTAACCACTGAGCTACCTTTTTCCAGCCTCTGTTCGTCAGGGTTTTATGCCATGGCTCTGGCTGGTCTGAAATTCACAGGACCCATCTGCCCCAGCCTCCTGAGTGTGGAGTGAAGCTTATGCGCTACACACTGGCTCTCCAAGTCTTCTTTATTTCATTTCATTTTATCTTATTTTTTGGTTTTTCAAGACAGGGTTTCTTTGCGTAACAGCCCTGGCTGTTGTGGAAGTTGCTCTGTAGAGTGGCTTTGTAGGCTGGCTTCAAACTCACAGAGATCCACCTACATCTGCCTCCCGAGTGCTGGAATTAAAGGTGTCTGCCACCTCCCAATTCTTTTTAAAATAAGGAATTCTAAGATTACTATGCAAAGGTAAACACAATTTAAATGGAACAGTTATGGCCTGCAAAAGAAAAACTGCTTCACTGCAGAAGTCAATGACTGATGTACAAAAGGAAACATTTCCTGTGGGTGGGGCGGGTTTGGACGCAAAGCACTTGGTTATGAAGGAAGAGGCACGGAGTAGTCACTGGCACCTGAAGACTGAATAGTCTCCATCTTTGCTATGTCTGAAGCAACCCCAGCACTTAAAACAACCATATGAACAATGTTTTTGTCATCTTATGAATTATCTTTATCTTTTGTCCATTTTCTGCAGTGTATTTTTCCATTTCTTAATAACTGTTAAGAGCTTTTTATATTCACAGATATTTAATATAAAAACCAATGGCATCCTTTTTTTAAAAGAGAAAAGTAAGAACTTCAATAAGTACTATATTAAAGAGATGAAAATATTTACCACTAGATTCTTTCTTAAAATTTCTAAAAATTAAAAAAAAAATTCAGTAGCTGATTTAAGTAAGGGGACAGTACCTGCTAACTGCTAACAAAATGAATAGCCATTTCTCTGTGCACAGCACAGTGACCCACCATCACACAGGAGACAGACAAGCAGGATGCCTTACCTCTACGTGCCCACTACTAGCACAGAGAAAGCAAACTACTCTCGGTGTTATGGGGACAGAAGTCAAGATCCCTAAGCCTCCCATCTCCCACACATTTTCTGCTTCACAATCTTCCTGTGGAAAAAGAGAGAAAGATCACTTAGAAAAGCTTTACAATGGCAAAACAAGGACAAAAAGCATAAAAACAGAATGACACCAGAATGCCAAGAGTATTTCACTTCCGTTAGTCCAAAAAGAATGGCTGTTTGAAAAAACTATTAACTTGGCCAGACAGTGGTGGCGTACACCTTTAATCCCAGAGCTTGGGAGGCAAAGAAGGGCAGATCACTGTGAGTCTGAGGCCAGCCTGGTCTACAGGAGTGAGTCCAGGACAGCCAGAGCTACACAAACTCTTGTCTCAGAAAACCAACTAGGCTCCCGTACTTGAAACCATCTGTTAACTATAGTTCTTATTCATACCTCTAGTGGGTGCTGTTTCTCTTTCAACACACACCCTTTAGATCATACTGCTGAAAAGGCATGATCACTAAACACTTTTACCTTAAAGTCCACTCTGATCCTGTGAACTCCATCTGCTGGGATTTTCTGCTTAGAACTGATGCCATTTGCAAGAGGGTTGAGGATGCTCAAAGTGCCTGCATTCTCTTGCTTATTTACTGGAGGTGGCTTCTCCTAAGACATAAAATAGATGTAGGAAAAAAGTCACTATCCTCACATTTGCAACAGATGAGAACACAAATGCCAATTCTTAGCTATGGAAAACATGTCTCAGAATAAGCATTCTATAGAAGAAGAGAGGGAGCTAGGTGTGGTGGCTCACTTTAGATGCTGAAACAGGAGATTGCAGAGAGTTCAAGGCCAGTTTAAGAGTTACAGAGTGAGTCCCTATCTCAAGACAAAGAAAGGATAATCTCCAGAAAATTCTGAAATTCTCTCCATCAACAATAAAAGAAACAGTGGAGCCAGGCGATGGTGGCGCACGCCTTTAATCCCAGCACTCGGGAGGCAGAGGCAGATGGATCTCTGTGAGTTCGAGGCCAGCCTGGTCTACAAGAGCTAGTTCCAGGACAGGAACCAAAAGCTACGGAGAAACTCTGTCTTGAAAATCCAAAAAAAAAAAAAAAAAAAGAAAGAAACCGTGGGCAGAGGTAGGGATTACTTTTATAAACAAATGTTCTTTAAGTACTCAGAGGCTGTTAAAATAAACTGCTGCCCAGACTACAACATGCAAGGCCACCAAGAGGAAGGCAAAAGAGACCAGAGAAACAAAACACTGACCAAACCAAAAGGGCTAAAGCCTACACCTTAATTCTGTGAGATGCCAGAGCCATCTACAAAGAAGCAGAAGACCGTTTCATTCAGTCCGGAGAATGTCACGGTCAAGGCTGTTCCCTACAGAACAGAACAAATATATCCCCAAGGAATCGCAGAGTCAGATCTCTTCTTACCTTGTCTTTTGGTTTTTGTTTTACAGGGATACTTGGGCGGGGGGCCACTTTTTTCTGCTTGCTTTGCTCTGGACCTAAAGGATTCAAAAGAGATTCTGGTCTGATGCCAGCAATGACTGCTTTCAGACCAAATGGCCTGTGGAGAGAGGGGCAGGCAAATACTCTCTAGACCTCAAAGAGGAAAACATGGCAACACGGCTAATCTAACCTTCCGCTTTGCATCAGGTAACATAACAGTAAAGAATCCACTTCCTTTAACAAAGAGGTGCAAACAACGACAAGGATGCAAGCATTCAGGCCCCGACAGCCTGTGTGAGGCACTGGGCTTCTTGGCTGGCCTGCTACTCCACCACTCTTCCTGCCTTCAGCACTCACCTGGCTCTGGTGGTGGAGGCTGCTTTTTCTTGGGCTCACTTGGAGTGGTCTTGGGAACTTCTTTTCTCTGCGGTGCTGCTGTGCTGGGAGGCTGAGGGGGGATGACTGGCGCCGGCTGGGAGACCTGCTTGCTGGATTTCCGGGAAGCTGGAGTGGTGACCTGTTTGGGTTCAGGTGCAGGTGCAGGGGCACTCCCTTCCTCACTCTTTTCTTCCACGGGCTTGCGGGGCGGAGGCTCGCTGCTGCTCTTCTTTGGGGCAGGCTCCTCCCGTGCTGGTAGGGTAGTCTTCTGACCAGAGTCCACGGAGCTCTTCACAACAGTGCTTTCTTTGTTTTCTTTCTTTTCAGTGGTCTTAGACTTCTTCTCTTTCTTCTTCACAGCTAGGAGAACAAACAAGATCATCTATCCATAAGTGAGAAAAGTTTCAGGGAAAAGAGAAACACAGAGAGATCTCTAATAGTCTCGTTCTCAGTCTCCTGCAGCCAAAGCTGGCGCTCAAAGTCTCCACAAAGTTGAGGCCATGTTGAGCAGGTGATGCAGAGAGATTTTATTGCTCTAGGAAATGAGCAGAGGTATATTTTTTTTACATGAATTTTAAACAAGTTTCTTAATTATGGAAAATTTCAAGCATACCCCCATATAAAAAGAAGAGTCAAATGAACCCCCATGTACCTATCATCCAGCTTCAACAACCACCAACTCCCAGGGAGAGAGCAGTACTTTAAAAGAAAAACAAAAACAAAAACAAACACCTAGTATTCTCTTTACACTGAATGCGCACAGCTGTATGACATTAAAGTACAGATGCGGGAGGCCTTTCTCACCACTACCTTTAGCTTGCTTCTGTAGGTAGGCTTTGGACGGCATCCACTGGAGGTTCTGACATTTTCTCATCCTAGGATAACAAAGGATAGTGTATAAAACATATTGCATTTAAAAGAGAAAAAATGAAATTCATGCTCACTTATCTGCAGAAAACTGTGAGTCGCTATTCAGGGTCACTTGACAGAACATGGATTACTTATTCCTCAGGTTAATCTGAACCTTTAAAATGTTTGGGTCAGCAAGTTTAGCTACCTTTAGGATCTGAAAGGAGCAAATGTCATATTAAACTCACATTTCTTGTAATTCAATATGGACTTGTACCCCACACAGGCTATCACTGATTCCCTCCTGCCTGCCTCCTGTCCTTCCTGTTTTGTTCTGAGACAGGGTCTGTATAGCCCACAGGGTCCGTATAGCCCACGGTACACTGTATAGAAGAGGATGATTCTGAAGTCTTGGTCCCCCCCTGCCGTGCTCCTCAGGTGCTGGCATCAGTGTGCACCTGCCATGACGATCAGTATTTCTTAGTCACGTAGTTACTGCTCTCTTGTGGGACTCACTGTTCATGCTCACAAGCAGCCAACTACAAATCGCAGAGTCCTTTGCTACTACAAAACTACAGCTGCATCTCATGGCTTTGATATATTTTACCCTAGTTTAGATCTAATGAAATTTAAACCTAACTTGAATACTCCACCTGCACTGAATTCATCCTCAGCTCAATATCCTCCTGGACCCAAACAAAGGTTCTATTTTTGGAACTGGGGGGTGACTATCAGGTCTCATATGTGTAAGGCAAGCAGTCTGCCATGAGCTACATGCCTTGCTCACATCAAATCCAGCCATCTGAAAATGGAGTCCGTGCACCTTTTTACATAAGTAGATTACATTACTGCTTGCCTCTAAAGTATCTCAAGACAAGATTCTTGCTAAAGTTCAGAAACCAAAACATAAAATTTTTTTTGAGATATTCTCACTGTATGATCCAAACTAATCTTGAACTCATTGCAACCTTCCTGCCTCCACCTCCCAAGTGCTGGGATTCCAGGCATGAGCCTCCACAGCCAGCTTAGAATTACTTCTTGTCTCCTAGAAACTATATTCCCTGAGTAAACAACAAGAAATGTCAACTATATTTTATGTTAATAGCTTTAATGTCATTCATTTGGTAAATATCTCTTGTGCCAGGCACTGTGTAGGAGGCCCAGTTGCCAGAATTTCTGTTTATACAAGTCTCCTAATACATTAAAAAAAAAAATCATTCCAGATGGCAGAAAGTATGCCCACAAACTGACTGGAAAAGTAGAAAACTTTAAAAGTCTGTATCAAAACCTCCGTGTGTTGGACTGAGAGTATAGCTCCATGCGAGCACTGGACTGGCACATCTGCAGCAATGTTCAAGCCCCAGACTGACTGCCCTACCCACAAACACACCCATATGAATGAAAACATTTTGAAAGAGTAAGAAAGTCAAATGCAGTATTACAGATCTACAACTGTGGTACTGGGAAGCAGAGGCAGAAAGATAACAAGTTTGAAGCAGGTATGGAATGCATATGGAGACCTCAAGTCTCAAAAGTCAAAATTAAAATAAAAATTAAATTATTAAAAAAAAAAGAGTTCAGAGATTTAGGCAAAAAATGTCTCCAGTTTCCTGAATGCTATAAAGCTAAAAGTGACTACAAGAGCTGGGAAACAGATCCGTGGGAGGAGAAAAAAAGAAAAGGCTATGCAAACATGAGGACCTGAGTTCAAACCCTTAGCATTTATGTTAAAAATCTGAATGTGAAGCCAGGCGCGGTGGCGCACGTCTTTACTCCCAGCACTCGGGAGGCAGAGGCAGGCAGATCTCTGTGAGTTCAAAGCCACTCTGGTCTACATCAGGACAGTCGGAGCTGTTACACAGAGAAACCCTGTCTCAGAAAATAAAAAAGAATAAATGTGGACCTATATGGTTGTAGTCCCGGTGTCAGGGTGGCTCTGGAGCTTCTTAGCCACAGGCTAAGTTCAGGACGAAACCAAGAAAATAAAGCAGAAGAGTGCTAGAGTAGGACCAAACCACAGGACACACCTTCCTCCGCAGCTGTATGTGCAAGGAAGGATGTATACACACATACACCCCAACGATAATAATTAATACTAATTTCAGTCAGTCAAAAAATATCCTATGCCCAAATTTGTCAACTTTTTAAAGTATTATTTTATTCTGTTTAATATTTAAATTCTTTTATTTTACTATTTTATATGTATGGGTGTTTTGCCTATATATATATGTATGTGTACCAAGTACATGTCTGGTTCCTATAGAGACCAAAAGAGGGTATCAGATCTCCTGGAACTAGTGTTATAGAATGTTGTAAGCTGTCATATGGGTGCCGGGAACTGAACCCATGTGTCTGAAAGAGCAGCCCATGCTCTTAACTGCTGACTCATCGCTCTGGTCCCTGATTTGTCAAGTTTTAGAAACTGTTCAAAGCTACCCTGCTGATATAGTAGACACTAGTTGCATGCAGATATTTAAAATAAAATAATTAAAATTAATTTTTTTCTTTTGTTTTCTCTCTGTAACAGTCCTGACTATCCTAGAACTTGCATTGTAGACCAGTCTGGTCTTGAACTCACAGAGATCCACCTGTCTCCAAGAGCTGGGGTTAAAGGTATGCGCCACCACCACCACCAAATGTAGTGGTGACTAAATGTAGTGACTAAAATGTAGCTCTTTAGTCACACTAACCACATGCCAAGTACTCAATGGCCCCATGTAGCGACTGACTGCAATACTTAACTGAGCACAAAAAGACCATTTTCACTGTTGAGAATGCTCTACTAGATGATACTGCCACAAATACTTAGTTTAAACCTCATCACATCACAAAACTAATCTGGAAACCTGAGCAGATTGGTGCGACCACCAGGTTTTCTGAAGCATCTTTGTGACAAACCAGGGGTAAAGAGGAATCTCTATGACCATGAGGTCACTGCCTCCGAGTAAGACTCACTCACTTGCAGCATTGCTTCTTTATATTGCGGCCACCGAATTTGGGCTTGTCCAAGCAGTTAGTGCAAACACCACAGTCCTCAGGTACCTGGCAGCCAGGGCACTGCCCACATCGCCTCGATCGCCGCCCTTTCTTTACTGGAGGCTCCTGGGGAGCCTTGTTTCTGGTGACAGGTTTAATAGGTTTGATGGGTGGAGCAAGAGGTTCAGCATCTTCTGAGCCAGCAATTGATGACTTATCTGTTAAAGAAATGTGTCTTTAGTTTCCAGGGAATGTCTAATTCCTTCTTGAAAACTCCCAAAGTCCCTATGTATCACTGGATCCACTAAATCTTATTTGAATTGCTAGTCAAAATGGAAAAATTTATAATATACCCATACAAAGAACTCACTTAAAATAATTAGCTAAATGTTTTCAAATGCCTACTCCTTATAGCTAGGTGAAAGCAAAAATCCAAATACCGAAAACAAAACAATCTAACTGGGCTGGAGAGATGGCTCAGAGGTTAAGAGCACTGCCTGCTCTTCCAAAGGTCCTGAGTTCAATTCCCAGCAACCACATGGTAGCTTACAACCATCTGTAATGATATCTGGTGCCCTCTTCTGGCCTGCAGGCATACACAGAGACAGAATAGTGTATACATAATAAAGAAATAAATAAACATTTTTTAAAAAAAACATAAAACAATCTAACGGAAAATCAAAACTAAGCTCCATGTGTCTCAGAAATCTCTCTAGATGACTAACTCTGTTAAGAGAAAGCACCCAGCATTTTGGAACTGCACAGCAATCATGACAATTTGCCTGTCCTGGTGGTTATTTTGTTTTTGTCAACTTGACACAAGCTAGAGTTCTCTGGAAGAGGAATTGCAATTGAGATTATGCCTCCTCCACCAGACTGCCTATAGTCAAGCCTGGGGCATTTTCTTGATGAGCAGCTGAAGAGTCGGGGCCCAGGCCATTATGGGTGATGCCACCCCTGGGCACAGTCCCGAGCTGTCTAAGAAAACAAGCTAACAAGTCATGAGGGCAAGCCAGGAAACAACACTCCTCCACAGCCTCCACTTTAGCTCCTGCCTTCCCTCAGCATGGAGTGTGACCTGAGTGTTGTAAGAGGAAACAAACCCTTTCCTCCCCAGTTGCTTTGGAGCCTGGTATTTATTACAGCAGCAGTTGAAACCCTAATTAATACAGTGCCTCAGAGACCTCTAATTCTAGGAAGTATCAATGACCGAAGGATCCAGCTGCTGCGTTCTGAAAACCACTGGTACAAAGGACACACTCAACACAGCTGCTCCCTGGCAGGTTCTCAGTGTGGTTGAAGCACTAACCTTGTTTTTGGATATGAGATGCCTCTGACAGCCTTGCCAAACCTTTCTTCTACTGCATGGCAGTCTAGGCAGGGTCTTCTTACTTGACTTCACCCCTTTCAGGAGTTATATTTGCAACACCAGTCTTCTGGAGCACCTCACATTTTCTTTTTGAGGCATTCCCTCTAACAAAATCTTCAAATACTGAATCCCCTCCAGCTATCTGGCTTTGTTTGTTTTTCTGTTTTTTTTTTAAATCCAGTCTAATGAACTATGAAGAGTTTATTGGCATCTAGGAATGAAAGCAAATAAATAGGTCTGCTCACAATTCCAAGGTTGATTTCCTTGACTTACCATCATTTCCCATGGAAGACAAAATTTTTTCCCGTTCTTCCCATGGTAAGGCACTCAAGGTGGGCATGTCATCAGGAAACACAGCTCGTTTTCGGCCAAGGGCAACAGCAGCTCTTCTGCAGACATGTTTAATCCGGGGTCCTCGCACAGAGGTTTCTGATGAATCACTTTCTTGACCCTGAATATAAGATAAGCAACAAACACTACTGTGCATGTTGTAAATGCAATTAAACAAAGCCAAAGTATATCTAATCAACTTATGATCTGCCATCAACGTATACAGCTCTAGCTAACTAGTCCTAGCTGGTAAGCCAATATACAGAAACCAACTACTGCTGCACCCTAAGACTAGCAGCCATCTGTACCTACTGTCCCCTCTATGTTACATTAGAATACAATCTTTTACTTCTCAAAAAATGCTACTGGTCCTTGAAAAGCCACTGCACACACCATCACCTTATCTCCTAGCAGCTCAAACATTTAGCCTAAGACTTGCTCCAAGAAGGGCTCAGTAAACTTGGTTTTAACAGCAAAGCGAGAAGTACCTGTGCTTTGGGCTGGTCAGTTTGCTTGAGACTCTTACTCTTCTCAATCTTGCAGAGCTGGGCTTTGGCCTTTTTTAGGAGGCTGGCAACTCTCTTGTCAGTCATTGGAAGCTTGTCTGCCTGAGCCAACATGGAGCCTATGGAGGAAGTGGAATGTTTAACAGTGCTAGATGAAGGAGTGGAAAGGCAGAGGGTTTTCTCCTTCTCCAGGGATGGGGCAGTTGGGCCGAGGTCCAAGTTGTTTTTTTCCAGATTTCCTCTCCCTTTCTTTATAAGTATTTTGGTTTTGACAGCTGTTGTATCCCCAAGAGTCACAGAAGCAATATCGGTCCCAGAATCAAGTGATGAAGACTTCTTCCGCCCCGCTGCTTTTTTGGCAGAAGATGAAGTGCCAACATCTTCTCCAGCAACCTTCTCTTTGGAAACCCGACCCACAGGATACAAAGCAGAGCTACTCTGAATTTCTGAGCCCTTTTTCCTTTTCTCTTTCCTTGACTCCCGCTTATTCTCCTTCTCTCTCTCCCGGTCTCGCTCTCTACTCTTATCCTCCATGCTCTTGTCAGCATCGCGGTCTTTGGACAGCTCCTCGGGGGCCTTGTCTCTGTTTCTCCCCTTCTCAGGCTGAGCGCCTGAGGTGAACCACGGGAAGAGCGTAGGACTGTCCGATGAGAACGGCTCTGCTGGAGCACTGCTCTGCTTCCTTGGTCTCTGACTCTTCTCTGTAGATTCCCCAGACTGAGTGAGGGAATGAGAAGGAAAAGTAAAAGTTGGGTTTAAGGCACTAGCGGCAAGAGGACTAACAGGAATGCTTAGTGAGGAGGAGACAGAAGACGGGGGAGTGAGAGGTGGCAGCTCAGAAGTACTAAGCCTTCCGCTTCTTGTCCTCATGGAGTGAGAGGGTGACCTTGGTTCAGACCGAATCGGACTAAACACTTTCCTTTTCCTTTTCCTATTAGATAATCCCGAAGAGGATGCTCCAACAGAAGTTCGATTACTAGGCAAGGTCACAGACTCGTATATTCTAGAGTGTGCCTCACTTGGAGTAAATCTTGGAGCTCTCAGAATTGGGCTCCTTTTGTGGATATCAAACCTTGTTCCAGAATGGAGTGGTGAAAACAATCGGGCTGAAGCGGCAGTACCAGATGCAGAAAAACCAGAGGCGAAGCCAACATCCTCGGGAGTTAGTGGAGGGGGTCGGAAATTATCAAATATTGGTTTGCGAATCAGACCTTCTTTGGCATACTTGGCTGAGGAAAAGTACTGTGGCTCTGACCTTGAATGTTTTAAAGAAGTCCACCTAAATGTTGGCTCTCGCAAAATAGATTTCCGCTTCCCTTGCATGGGAGCAGCAGGAGGCAAAAACGGCGATGCTAAGGGGATAGTAGGAGGCATAAGCCAAGGTGTGTGGTCAGATATACTGGAGGGTGGCTGGAGTGGAGGGGGAGGGGTAAGGAGAGGTGGAGGCGGAGAGGGGGAGGTCTGCTGCTGTGGGGCACTTTGCAGAGTTGGTAGTTTTTTAGTTGTTCTTGATCCAAAGCCTCTCTCTGACATCGAATACCGTCTGCTCCTCCTGTCATTGCTCTCATTTTCTGGGGACTGGGAAATGGGCAGTGGAGTATGAACTTCGGGGGTGTTGCTCCGCTCTTCAGGAAGTGCCTGGATCTCCTCAGAGGCCTGAGAATCTGAGGTGGTATCGATGCTGGGACTGCTAGATCGGGAGGAGTCCGAAGACATCTGAGAGGAGTGCTGGGAAGCGGCACTAGACTTCTCAGAAGATCCACAGGAGGTGGCGCTGAACCGACTGTTTGGTGTGGATTCGAGTCGCGCAATTTTAATGGGAGGGTCATAATCCTCATCCTCGATGAACCGTCGGGGAGTTTTGATGATTCTCGAGGAGATGGCGCTGACCACAGGCATGATGAACTGCCGGATATTTTTGACCTGTGTCTTCACCTTCCTCCCTTGCAGCTGTGCTGCTTCTTTCTCGATTTTCTTCTGGGCCCCCTTCTTTGCCCTCTGCAGGAGCTGCTTAGCGATTGTCGCATCAGTCCTTTTAGAGGAAGGAATAATCCTGACTGGTTTAATCCTTCGAGGGCTCTGTCTGACTGCTGCCTTGTCTTCTTTTGTGAGTGGGGGTGTTCCTTCCTTGTCTTTCCGGACCTTCTGGGGCTTTTCCAGTTCAGAGTTGATGAGGAGACCTGGAGGGGTCTTTATCCGTTCTGTGGATGGAGGCCTTCCTCGCCGTCTTACAATCTGTACCCCCTTCCTTCCTATCTGGAGCTTCCCTGTCTTAAACTTAGACTTGAGAGGAGAGAGTTTACCTGCTCTTAATTTTTTAATCTTTGTGGCTTGCTGGAACATAGCAGAAGGGGTCCGTTTAATTTTTTTCAGACTATCTTCTTTGCTTCCTTTTGTTAACTCTGAAATGTCCTTTCCATGTGTGATTTTGATTTTCACCCCAGGGAAGGTAGGAGGTCTTCCTCTCTTCTTCTCTATACTCTTAGAATCTTTCTTCTTGACTTTGTCTGCAGACTTGGTCTCTGATTTACTTAGAGGGGAGAACACAGGTGGGTCTGGGAGGCTAGTTGCATTTCGGTCAGAGCCACTTCTAGGTCTCCCGCGAGGTTTTCGAGGACTAGTTTTAACTGTGTATAGAAATTAAACAATGAAGAACACATATTTAGCTGTGTAGTTCAGGTCTTAACTAGGCTGAATATCATTTAGCACAGGCCATTTTGTACTGAATTCATTGGGACTACCAAGTCAATACTATATCTTAATTATGCTTAATTTTTTCATTGAATATTTACCTCAAAGAAATCAAGTCAGTAACATTACACCTGAAAAAAGTATTCAATTTTTTTTTTTTGGTACAAAAATCAAAGTAAGGTTTTTAATTGAACAAGTGACCTAGAAAACAAATTGCCATTCCTCACACAAGCAGGGTTTTGAAGAAAAACTGTTTAAAAAAAAAAATTCTGTCCTATATTATCCAGCTCACCAAAAGTGTCATTTAAGAGCATGTTTCTTCTCAAAGCTAAGAGCAGCAGCACTCAGGAGGCTGACAAATCAGACATCAGCCTAGGGTATATGTGATTCCAGATCAGTCTTGGACTACACAGAGACCCTGTCTTAAAAAAATATATCAAAACAAAAACCAACTTCAACCCAACCAAGATGATGACAACAATAAAAATTCCAACTTTTCAATGTATAATTATGGCCTTGAATAAATTTAAGTAACATTATCAACTTTCATGGGCAAAGCCACCTTCCTGAGGAGCTTGGCATCCTGTATTTTTTTAATCTGTTCTAGCAAAACAGACTAAGAAGTTTTTCTCTGGAGGAAATGCTCCTAAGAGCTCATCGGTGGCCTGTGTTATGAGCTTGCTCTTTTCTAGGGTTTCTTTAGCTAGTTAGACACAAGTTATACAAAGATTTAACCTTAACTGATTCAAGGTTAAATCAACAATTTATTAAGACTGATCTTTGCTATTCTAAATAAGAGGAAATGGGTAGATGGGATGGCTTACACCTGTAACCCCTACACTAGGGAGGCAGGCAGGAAACTACCCATAAATTAAAGGTCAACCTCATCTGCCTGTGGGGTTCCAGGCAGGGCCACACATTGAGATCTTGCTGCAAAGAGGAATTTCCCAAGCTATAAAGATGTTCAACTTGCTACTATCAAGACAATCAAGGAGCAAAACTGTCTCTAACACCTAACAAAATTTGTATTTAAAATGCAGTAAGAACTGACTATGGCAGCCAGGCATGATGGCTCACACTTGTAATGCCAGCACTTGGGAAACTAAGAAAAGATGATCACTGCATGTTCAAGGTTAGCTGGGGCTACACAGTGAGCTTCATCTCAACCTGGGTTACAAAGACAAAGCTAAGACCCTGCCTCAAAAAAGCCTATAGTATTCTCTTATTCTCTCTTAGCTTCTCAGGGCTATATAGTACAATACTCTTCTGAGACCAAAACCTCCCTCACCAGGCACCAAAGGAGACTGCAGTCTCTATGAATATCTGTGCTATGGAGCTGCTTTCCAACACAACAGAAATCAACAAAGTCTTATGGTTGAACTTTGTAACATAAACACAAACACAAATGCATTCCTCACCACGTAACTTAGGAGACTCCCCTTAACAGAATAAGAGTTTACAAATCAATTATCAATATACTAATGATAACAAAAGTAATGGACTGTAAGCAGATAACAATTCACTTAAGTAAAACATATCCAGATGCTTTAAAACTGAAAGCCAAGAAAAACCTCACGAGGATTGTAAGAGCCACAAGAAAATCCACAGAACAAACTAACCTGGGCTCACAGAGACCGAACTGACAACCAGGAAAGCTGCATGGGACTGACCTAGACCCTCTGCATATATGCTATAGTTGTGTAACTTTGTCTTCCTGTGGTTCTCCTGACAGTGAGAGCAGGGGTTGTCTCTGACACTGTTGCCTGCTTTGGGGACCCATTTTTCCTACTGGATTGCTTCATCCAGCCTTACCAGACGAGGAGGAGCCTAGTCTCACTGCAAATTGTTATACTATGACTGGTTAATATCCATGGGAGGCCCACCATATCTGAAGAGAAACAGAGAAGGAGGAGTGGATGGGAAGGAGGGGAAGTTGGAAGTGGGACTGGGAGGAGAGGAGGAAGGAGAAACTTTGGTTGACATGTAAAAACAAAATTAATAAAAACCCAAAATATAAAAAAAAAAAAAAGAAAAAGAAAGAAAAACCTCACGAGGAAACCACTGTGAAAGAGCTGTGAGGTTAAGAGTGGACTTGAGCCCTCAGCACTGTGGGCCATTGACAGGGCTGCCCAGAGGACTCCAGCAACTCTGAAAACCTCTTCCGTATTACTTTTTAAAAGAAGCTTTATAGACAAGTGGAAAAAGTGGAGAAGAGAAGGGCCCCAACTTAGCTAACTTCTTACACTCAAGGCCACACACCAGCTCCATCTAACTGCTTATGTCATTTTGTGTCCTCATTTTTATCAACTGTTAATGAAGAGTCAGAGCAGAAGATCCCTAACGTTTCTTTCCTATATAAAAATTTAAGATTTCATCACTTCTTAAAGAAACCACTGCCACTGTCTAAGCCACTGGTGCCAGTCACAAGATAGAAATACCATCTTTGGGGAAACAAAAGTGATCAGCTTGGGTATCTAATTAAATGACTATGTAACATATAATGACTCTTAAGTGATACCCAAATGGCAGCAACCATCATAAAAGTAAAAACATCTAACCACAGACTATTTAACGAGTCTGTTTATCCACATAAACAAAACCATACAAGCTGGAAGGTGACAAGTAGAGGAACGTGTTTCCCACTGAAAGATCCTCAGCCTCTCCTCCAGAGAAATGAACTATCCAAGCTGGTAAAGCTGAAGTCCACTTACATCTGAGAAACCTGCTTAGAGATCTAGAACTTTGTTGAAAACATTGATAAACAATGCTAATAAATGGAAACACCCACATAATTTCCAGTTTCTTTATTTTAGTACAACCTTTTAAGGGTCAGGTAAAATGATGTTATATAGCGCCTTGTTGTTTTGGGACCTTTTACAACAGTACACTAAATTTCATCTCTACAAAAAAAAAAAAAAGGGCCAACCCCTGCCCCCCCATATACACAAGCATAAATACTATCATAGAATAGAAAATGATAAATGATTTCCCAAAACTAGTCTGTGGAAGCCTACCTCCCATGCCCAAGTATGACCCAGAAACACACGGTGAAAGATTAGCAAGCACAGACAGCAGAACCCATCCCATGCAGTCTAGTTCCTGAGTCACTTCCCAGCCCATGAGGGCAAATCATCTGTTACTTGCAAAAAGGCAGAAGAAGCCACACTCTACAAAGAGAATGTAGACTATAGCACATGCTTCATTGGGCCATACCTGAAGGAGACCTTGTGGGGCTTCGAACTCTGACTTCTTCATCTGAGCCAAAACCTAAGAACTGCTCATCCTACAACAAAGGAAAGTCATTTTAAAATCAGAAGCAAAAACATAAATGTGAATAAATCCCGAAGAAATGCCCAGATGAAAAAATGCATTGGAAAATTAGCCTCTACATATGAATCATCATTATCCAAATAGTGTCTGTAAAATAACTAAGATTCAAATCACGGACCCAGTCATATAGTTCCCTTACACACAAAAGCTGTGCAGTGACTGAACAATGCATGGTGCAAGTTCACCTTTGGTGAACAGCAGATAAGGGATAGTTTAAGTTTCAAACTACAGACACAACCCCAAACTATTAAAGGATAACTTTAATACAAATAAGCAAATCAGGATACTGCTAAACATACACAGCCACAAATACAAGTACTTAAATCTACAAACATATAAGGAATAACATAAGCCATATAATGATGTTTGCCTACTAAATATAGAGATTGTGAGTGCCATAACTGCCAGTTCCTTAACTCAGGAGCTGTTATTTAGATATCTGCACACTTGTGAATCTGCGGTTTCTGTACACATATCTGAGATCAGGGCCTCCACATGCACTTTATGGCATCACCTTCGAATGCCCTGGGACAAGAGACTTAATGGTGGGCAGCAATGCTGGCGACAGGGGCCATAAACTGACCACACACAAAGACTCCCTTCATCAATGACGGAAACATTTTATTTCCTATTCTGCTTGGGAAAGAAAAAAAAAAAAAACTCTCCTTACCTCTAACTTTTAACCTGTCCTTAAAAATTACTAAGACTCGCTTAGCCTACTTTGGACAAGTTCCCAAGAAAGTCTACTGAAACAAACTGACGAGTGCAAATTTACTGATTCAGAGAACTTCTTTCTAGAAAGATGAGAGAGACGGAGAGGGAGAATTTCAGATTCCAGAAACAGATGGAATGAAGTGCAGACTGGCTAGAGTCTGAAGATCCAGAACCATGCCCCAGTAGTGACAGTCCCCAGACTTTCCTCCTGTGGACAGTGCCCATGGACGACACTAGGACCTCCACTGAAGAGCTCTTTGCTCAGTTTAAAACTGAAGCCAGGTGTTAATAAGGTTCTTAACCACTTACCACCCAGGAAAATAGCAACAAGTGAATGAAGCCTTTTAGACAAATTAGCAGTTCAACTCTTGAACTCAAAAGCTTTTGACATCATCCATCCATCCATCCATCCATCCATCCATCCATCCATCCATCCATCTATCTATCTATCTATCTATCTATCTATCGCTCCAAGACTAAGAGTAAAGAGAGAGCCATCCCAGCTGTTTAAGAGTTTGACTGCTAACACCCACATGTGACTCAGATCTAGAGGATCTGATGATGCCCTCTTCTGGCCTCTGAAAGCATCGGGCAGTTGCATAGTACACAAATGTACACAAGTGCAGGCAAAAATCTGTACACATAAAATAAATAAATAAATAAATGAAATCCCTTCTTAGGAACACATACTAGGGTCCTTTTTTTAAAAAATTGTTTCTTTTAGCATTAGGTTAAAAGCATTTTTTAAAAATTCTCTCAGTTTACAATAAACTTTTGCTGGTGGTGGTGCATGCCTTTATTTCCAGCACTTGGGAGGCAGAGACAAGTGGATCTCTGTGAGTTCAAGGCCAGTCTGGTCTACAGAGTAAGTTCCAGGATAGGCTCCAAAACCACAGAGAAACTGGCAAAAAAAAAAAAAAAAAAAAGAATAGGTAAATAATTAAATAAATCTTTACTAGGAACATTATTTGTAAGAAAAACCATGCCTTTATCTTAAAAATAAAATGAGTCAAACAGGGCTGGAGTGATGGCTCAGTAGTTAAGAGCACTTTTGTTCTTGCAGTGGATTGGGGTTTGGGTTCAAGTCCTAGCATCCACACGCTGATTCACAACCACCCACAACTCCACTTCCAGGAGATTCAATGCCCTCTTCGGGTCTCCGGTGTATGTATGCATGTAGAGTACATCTGTGCATGTGTGCATGTAGAGTACAGCCATCATGCATGCATGTAGAGTACAGCTGTGCATGTGTGCATGTAGAGTACAGCCGTCATGTATGCATATAGAGTACAGCCGTCATGTATGCATATAGAGTACAGCCGTCATGTATGCATGTAGAGTACAGCTTGTGCGTGTGTGCACGTAGAGTACAGCCAAACATGCAAGTTAAACAGCCACACCAAGTAACTAAAGTTTTTAAAACGCCAAATAAATTTCTTTGGTGATCTTCAGACTTGATGGCTCAATATCTAAAAAAGTTATCAAAAAATCACAAAGCCCCAATCAACCCAGAATGTTATTTTAGTGGGAAGGGACGTGAGAGTCTCAGTATCACTGCCCAGGCTGGTCTCAAAGGTGATTTTCCTCTGGATCCCCACTGCTCCCCTAACTACATGGGATTATAAGCATGTGCCAGCAAACACAGCTTACTTAATCCTTCCGCCACCCCCGATTTTCAAGACAGTCTTTCTCTGTGTAGCTTTGACTGTCCTGGAACTCACTCTGTAGACCAAGCTGGCCTTGAACTCAAAGATTCACCTGCCTCTGCCTCTGCCTCCCAAGTGCTGGGAATATAGTCATGTACCACCACTGCCCGGCTTAATCCAAATTTTTTAATGAGCTTTGCTCCACTTTCAATACATGCTTTGGGAAGATTTAGTTATTTTAAAGTTTGGTACTGGAGATTGAATCCAGAACCTTAGACAAGAACTCTATCCCTTAGCTACTTTCCCCATTTAGAAGTAAGAGAATAAATAGTAGTTTAGGAGGAAAAAAAAAAAACGAACAAGTAAGATAAGCAAAGGTAAATTATTTCAAACAAACAGAGAACTTTTAAAAAAAAAAATCACAAAATCTGAGACATGTTAGAGGAGGCCAGACCACATTTCTTGGTCTGGGACACTAGAAGGGCTGGCTCTGGGACTCGGTTCCTCTATTCTTAGGCTATGTGATCTTAGGAAGTCACTTTCTCCCTCCAATTCTCTCGACTGGAGCACTGTAAAGACAGAAGGAAACCACTTACGTAAGACCACTCAGATAAAAACTACAAAGCAGCATGCACATTCATGTTACTTTTATTAGTGCTGTAGTTGAAGGAGCAAAGTCTGAGAGGCCTGATGACGTACCCAAGACCACATACACATAACACAAAACAACAGCCTCTATGCTTTAAGCGTGTCTAGTTATTACTGGTTGTAATCACTTTCATACCGTAACTCTTACAACTGAACCTATAAATAACTGAAAGAGTCAAATAAATCATCTACAGCACAAATCTTTCTATTCTACAACTAGAGCACGGAATGGATCTGTCAAGCTCCTGGGCAGTTTGCTCATCTCTACATCCTCCCCATCAAACCACCTGCTGATCCATGTATCTCACAGTACCTGGATACCATCAAATACATTGCAGGAGACTACACCGCTAACTGCATGAGTCTCAGGCTCCAAGTACAGTGAGAACAGACAGTGCAAGCAACTACACGTAAAGTATTAGGTGGCATATTTATAAGTTTAAAAGAAACAAGATAAAAACCATTTTGTTCATGACCAGCAACTCACGTACCCACCTGTATTGCAAATGTTCACAAAACCTAACTACACAACCCCAATTTTTAAGTCCTGTAAAACAGTAAGGTGCTGCTGAGTTGTCAAGTCAAGCAGCCATTCAATATTTAGAATTTTCTGAGTATTTCCTAAAATGATAGAAAACATTTATTCTCCTGTGGTCTCAGAATAAGATTAGAACAAGAAAGGAGGAGAATGTGGAGTCAAAAAGGGCTCTACCACAAGGCATGGTGGCACATGCTTTACTCTCTGTACTTGGGAGGCTAAGGCAGGGACTGAGGCCCTCTGTGGATTGGGTTCCAGGCTAGCCAGTGCTACATAGGAAGGCCCCTTTCCCATAAGGGCTGTTTTCAACACAAGAACCTTTCTCTTTGCATTTGAAATACAGAATGATTTCTTGACTATGCTTTAAAGTAAGAGCTCACTCTTCAAAGAGTCAAACAACCTGGCTAAACAAAAGCTGTCATTGTTAGGTCAAAGAGCTCTAGTCTCCTGACTCTGAACTTCCAACTCTATGCTAAGATTCCTAAACAAATACATTAAACTAAACAACCCTCCCCTAACTGGCTTCCCATCTGGCGCCACTGTTCACTTTACTCAGGTACCACCTCGATGTCAAGAGACAACAGTCCTAGCTTACAATAGGTTCAGACTTGCTTAAAGACCAAAAGATCAAGGTACTTTGCATGTGCACACATACACGCACACACACACACACCCATAAGCCCAGCAGAAGAGAGAGGGTGCAGGAGACATTATGTTACACATAGTCAAGGAGTCCTAGGCCTACTTAATAAACATACTTTCCTTTTTATGTTTCTTTTATGTTTTGTTTTGAGACAGGATCTCACTATGTAGACCAGACTGGTCTGAAACTCAGGGAGCTCTGGGTCTAAAGGTGTGTGCCATCATGGCTGGCCCAACACACACGCTTTCCCTTTCATCACAGCCTTTTCTGAGGAGCACAGCATTCCCAGACAAAGTATAGGCACAAGCTATTGTGGTCAATGATGTTCTTGGAGACTGTGTTGCTAAGATTTCAACATTTTTCTTAACTCCAAGACAGAAAACCACCTTAGCCAAGCTGAACTCTATAAATACTGTTAAATCACATTTAGTGTCTCTGGTAATTTATGGTAAATTAAGCTATCCGATGTCACCCCCCGAGTGAACTATAATTATAAAAATAATTAATGTAGAATTTACTGCTCCTTAACATAACTCTAGGGTAGCTAGCTAGGAACTTCCACGCACACTTTTACTACTAAACTCTCTGACTCAATCATAAATATCTTAGCATTTAAGATTTTTATTTGCTGGGCATGATGGCAAATGTCTTTAATTCCAGTACCCAAGATGGAGAGGTAAGTGGATTTCTCTGAGTTTGAGGCCAGCCTGATCTACATAGGGAGTATTTCAGGCCAGCCAGGGCTACATACTGAAGCCCCGTATTAAGACAGACAGAAGAAAGGAAGAAATCTACATACTGAGACATCATTTTAAAAAAAATAAATAAGAATAATCTCAGTAAGGTTTGGTGGCGCACAACTTTAATCCCAGTGCTTAGGAGGCAGAAGCAGGAGGATAAAGACCAGCCTGGTCTACAAAGCAAGTTGCAGGACAGCCAGTACAAACAGACAAACCCTGTCTCGGGGGAGAGAGAAAAAAAAAAAAAAGAATAGTCTTCTCACAAGAGACCCTGAGCCCGAAATAGTATTACAGATAATAATGTTACATGAAAAACTTAGTAACGGTATTTTAGAAAAATATATGAAAATCTGTGTTTCTAGGAAAGACTAGGAAAATGTTTCAAACAAACCAGCATTTCCTTTCCTGGCTCTTTTAATGCTGTGCACACACATCCCAGCCAGAGCTGTGCAGCTTCTAGGAAGTGCCTCAGGCACAGACAGGCAGGGCAGCACTTTCCCTCTCCATCTAAAAATCAAAGCTTAGCTAAGATGTTACTGAGGACAAAATATGGCTTAACTCATAGTCCAGAATAAAAAACAGGCTTATGTATAGCTCATTCTACCTCTTACATTAGTATTTGGTGGGTAAGAAACGTTCAATAGATTTCAAAATTCTCCAAAGCATTTCCACCCCCTCATCTAACACGGCACCTCAATAGGGCTGGAAACTGGATCCTCTTCAGCTATCGGGCATGACACAAATCCTAGTGTAGAAACAGCCTTATAAAATGCCATTATTCACAGACAATATTTTCCCCTCCCTATAGCCAACTAAAATAATTAGCTTTCTGTGTCTTTTTTTAAATTTATTTTTATTTTATGTTTTGCAGGGGTGTTGGAACTCCCTTGGAACTGGAAATACAGACAGCTGTGAGCCACCATGTGGGTACCCCTCTGTGTCTTTCTTAATGCTTCCCAATGTCTCACAGTCCGAGGAAGAAAAATCACCTACTTAGAATCTTAACCTCTCAAGCTAAAGTGGACCGCCACCAAAGCTGCACTGAAAACACCTCTACTGGGATAGGGATGGCGCTCGACTGCTAGGATAACTACTGCCAAGCAAGCATGACCCCAGCATCACATAAAACCAGATGTGATTACATACTCCTGTATCTTATCCTAGCATTTAGGAAGTGGGTGCAGGAGGGTCAAAGTTCAAGGTCATCCTCCTCTACTCTACGTAGACTCTCAGTCTCAAACCAACCAATGAGCCTACCGAACAAGCAGATCACCTATAGCACTACTTATAATATCTAAAATGGAATCAACCTAGGGGCATCACCACCACCACCATAATACATCTCTATTAAACAAGCTGCATCAGCCCTGGCCTGAGATGGACAAGGTCTACCATGACCCACTGTTCCTGTTCTTTCCTGACCACCCCTCTTTAACTAAGTGCTATGCAACTCACACATGCCCTTCAGCAACCTTCCTTCTGCCTCTAAAATGTCTGAAAATTCAGTTCCTACAATTACAAAGTTAACTTCAAGGATTCAATGAGAAAAACATCAATGAACGTAATATCAAAATCATTTTTTGGAGCTGGAAAAAAGGCTTGGAATGTAATGCTCTTCCGGAGAACCTGAGTTCATTTCCCAGGACCCACATCAAGGCAGTTCACACCTGTCTGTTACTTCAGCCTTGGGGCGATCAATGTCAGTAGCATCTGTGGGCCTGCACACACAAGCACACCCCTGCCCCAATTGCACATAATTAAAATAAAACAAGTACAAATCACTTCTGAGGGTCTGGAGAGATGGCTCAGAGGTTAAGAGTACTTGCTGCTCTTCCAGATGACCTCCGTTCAGTTCCTAGCACACACATAGCAGCTCACAACCATCTGTAACTCACTCTAACTTCAGGGACCCAAAGCCCCTTTCTAGCCCCTGAGGATACACACACACATAGCAAAAAGAAAATCTCTAGGGTCTGGAGAAATGGCTCAGTGGTTAAGAGCAATGGACAGCTCTTCTAGAGAACTGGGCTTCAAGTACCAGCACCCACATGATAGCTCACAACGGTAGTGATATTTTATTTGTAAACTGTCTGTAATTGTAGTTCCAGGGGACCCGACACCCACGGCAAAATATCAATGCACATAAAATTTTAAAAAATTAATTAAAAAAACCTGCAATTTAAAAATAAACAAATAAATATGATCTTTTAAAAATACACTCATTTCTGTGAAATATTTTTCAGGCTTCTAAGTTGGCATCGTTATACATGGTCCAATCTGATGAGGGGGCCACAAGAGAACTAAGACACTAAAATACCCAGGAGGCAAGCTGTACATAATCTTGGCAGCTAGTCTTTCTAAAGAGTAACACCTCCCCTGTGGGAATTTATTCCAGTTAGCTATCACTTCTGTTGGCACAATTCCCTATGAGTCTCCTGCTACTTGCTCTAAAATATCAAGGTTTTATGTTGTATTTTAAAGACTCACACTCATAATTACTAGTATCTAATTAGATGGGGCCTTTGCTATGTAACCCACATTGGCCTCAAACTCACAATCCTTCTGCTTCAGCCTCCAGAGTGCCAGGATTACAGGTGTGTGCCACCATGCCTGCTTAGCAGAAGGGTTTTTTTTTTCTTTTAATTTGAGATGATGGCTTAGCAGGTAAGGGTGTTTACTGCTAAGCTTGGTGGCCTCAGTTTGATCCTCAGGATTCACATGGTAAAATGAGGAACTGACCCCTGAAAGCTCTCCCTCCCTCCCTATCTATCTATCTATCTATCTATCTATCTATCTATCTATCTATCTACACACATTCTATCTACACACACACACACAATCTATGCATGCACGCGCACGTGCACACACACACACACATGCTATCACATACATATACACAATAAATGTTAAAAAAAATTCCTAAGGGACCAGGGGCTGAAGACTGTACAGTTCAGTGGTATAGCATATACTTAGCATACACCAGGCTCTGGGTTTAATTCCCAACATAAACAACAAATAAAATAATATCACATGGGATGCATAGGAACTAAATTAGGCCATAATGAGTAAATTTACAGGCGTTAGAGCTAGTATTGAGGACAAATGACAGCAAATGTTGGCGAGGATGAAAGGAGAACCTTTGTACAGTCAGTAGAGTGTAAACTAAAACAGCTAGTTTAAAAAAAATAGTACAACTCTTCATAAAACTAAAATCTAGCCATATAATCCTATTATCCTAGTTATGAATATGTAGCAAAGGAACTGAGTTGGAAAGCTGAAGAAGTGTGTACACTTCGGGTCCATGTCAGCTCTAGTCACATTAATGAATGATTAAGAAAAATGGGCACATATCCATGATGGGATACTATTCTGCCTTTAAAAGGTAGGAAATCTGGCCATTATCAATGACATCACATGGAGCAGCCAGACACAGAAACTTAAGTACTCTGAGGGCTCACATACATGTAGCATTTAAAGGAGAGCAGAAAAGTGATCAGAATCTCAGAGGAGGAAAGGGAAGAGGCTGACCAAGACACACACAAGATTTCAGCTGTAAGCCGGGCGATGGTGGCACATGCCTTTAATCCCAGCACTTGGGAGGCAGAGGCAGGCGGATCTCTGTGAGTTAGAGACCAGCCTGGTCTACAGAGCTAGTTCCAGGACAGGCTCCAAAGCCATAGAGAAACCCTGTCTCGAAAAAAAAAAAAAAAGATTTCAGCTGTAATGGAAGAATGAATTTTGGGGCTCTACCGTGCTGAAAGGTACCCAGGGTGATAATGGATGATGTATTTAAAAATTGCCAAAAAGGGGCCAAAGGAGGCTGGAGAGATGGTGCAGTGGTTAAGAGCACTGGCTGCTCTTCAAAAGGAGACACAGCCATTCAGAAACGAGGCAGAAGATACTGAAGAGGGTGGGTAGGAGGTAGACCATGGAAAGTCTCATGGTCCTTGAGTGCTTAAAATCTATCTTCTAGCACCATGGACCTCATTCTAAAGTGATTCTCTAGGCAGGGTGGCACACACCTGAAATCCCAGCATTGCAGCAAGGACTCAGAGTTTGCGCTACGCAGGGAGAGACCCTGTCTCAACACACCAACCAAATCACTATGAGTGGAAAAGTGAGATTGCTTCCTCCTTCCTGTCTATGTCTGTAACTTTATAATTAAAACACTGATGAAGGATTCCTGGTCAACACCTCAGATTTTAAACAAATCAATAGGAAAGGACTCTATTGCTTAAACTACTTTGTTCTACCTAAGCCTATGAGTGACATTTGGACTGTATGTGTATTTGTACAACATACCATCTTTGACTACATTCAACTGCACAGAAATCCTTTCTGGACATAATTACACTCTTAGAGACTGTGGTAGTCTGAATAAGAATGGTTTTCATGGGCTTATGTACTTGAACACTTAGTCATCAGGAAGTGATACTATTTGAGAAGGTTTGGGGGTGTGTGGCCTTGTTTGAGAAAGTGTGTCACTGAGGGGTGGGCTTTGAGATTTCAAAAGTCCATGCCAGGCTCAGTCTCTCTTGACTGCAGATCAGGATGCAGCTCTCAGCTACTGCTCCAGCACCGTGAGTGTTGACAAACCCTCTGAAACTCTAAGCAAGCCCCAATAAAATGTTTTCTTTTGTAAGAGCTGCCTTGCCATGATGTCTCTTTTCAGCAATAGAACACAGAATAGACAGAGACAAAGTAGTAAATAAGCTGCCCACCTCTGATACAAAAAGACAGAGACCAAGAGGAAGTCCCTCCATCTGGCCATTCTATCTTATATTAATTATTTATCTTGATTTTTTTTAACTTCATGTAGCCCGTAAGTTCTAGGTTGGCCTGGAACTCAGACTCTTCCACCTCCACGATGCTAGGACTATGGGCATACAAAACCACACATGGATTCTGAGGTTTTTAAAGAGCCAGGGAAAGTGACTACAATGGCAAAGGAGATTGAGCAAAGAGGACAGATTCTGCAAACATATTTTAGTATTTTTTTTATTTTACTTTAAAATTTCTACGTATATGTCTAAGGGGTGCCCACAGAGGCCAGAAGAGGGCATCAGACTCTGTAGCGCTGGAGTTACAGGTGGTTGTGAGCCATTGGACATGGGTGCTGGCAACGAAACTCTTGAGTATAATCACTGAGTCTTTCCAGCCCTGACATGCAGTTATGATCCGGGGGTTGCTAGGGAGGAGAAAGGACAGCAGGTGCCTAGCTGAGGTTGGCTGGTTGTGGGGGTATTAACTAAGATTGGGAATACAGAACAAAGACTTTCAGATACGTGAGTTAGAAATGCCTTTCTGTGTTGTTTCCTGGAAACAATAACCTGGAAAAAATACACCTGCCTTGATGAATATGGAAGTACTTAAACTGTATTGGATCAACCTGCTAGGGAGAGAAAACAAAGGAAAGAAGGAAGGTTGGTAAACCAAGTTTCGAGGAATGTGTGCCCCAAGTTTTGCATGGGAGAAACGGAAAGCAAGATCAGACATTTAGGGAAAGACACTTATCAAGGAGAGGTCACACTGGACAAGACCCATCTTGTACAGTGGAATATCAAAACTGGAAGCCACCTGTGCTGTTACCAAAGCTGATGCCTCTGCAGTGCTATAAAGAGGAGGAGGTAAGAAGTAGGAACGGGGCTGGAGGCTGCATCTGATCCCTAGCAACAGACATACGCACATGTACCTTGGGAAAACGGAAATGATGATTACTTTTGAAAAACTCAGCTATGTGAGGAAAGAGAGATAAGGAACAGAGAAGGGAAGGGACATCTTGGGGGCACAATTTTTGAGGTTGATTGTGTCTGCTCACTACTAGGGAACATAATAATAGGGAAGAAGAAACTGAAAATCTGAAAAGCAAGGAGTAGTAAGTGGAAAAGAGATGGGGTACAGGTGGGACAGCAGCGGGAGGCAATGGACACAGGCATGGGAATGGATGGGGATTCTCTTGAGAGGCAAAGGGAAAGCATGAATTTAGTTGCAAAAAGGTTTACAGGCAAGACCAGGGTTAGAAATTCCTCTGAAACACAGACAAATCATATGTGTATGCATAACTATACCATGAGAAACATGTTTCTTCAGATTCTCATAACCACTATGTTTTTAAATACTGGTTCTGACAAAGCACAATGGCACATGCCTGAAAGAAGCATCCTTGACTATGTACCAAGTTCAAGAACATCCAGGGCTAAAAGAGCAAGCTACAGCTCTGGAGAAAACAAATTATGAAAATGTTATTAGGCCACAGTTTATTCAGAATAGAAAGAAAAGAGAAAACCAGATGCAAAAATTAATAGGACTGGTTAGGCTGACAAGAGCAGCCCCAGCAGGACAGACATGAAAGATAAATACCCATACACATAAGATGGAGTTAAAAACAAAGGCAAAAGCCTGACACAGTAAAGAGCGGGGCGCTACCACTAGCTTACTAATGTCTGGCAATAATACTACATAATGAACCAGAATAGGAGAGAGACTAGAAAAAAAGGAGAGAAGTCAGTTGCCATAACTCAACTGCGACCACCATTCACCCACTCTGTAAGTGGTTACTGAGAACTGCCAGGCATTGTGTGACCCTGAAGATCCAGATTCCAGTTCACTTCTCTTTGCTCCAATAAAACACTAACCAAAAACAACTCGAGGATGAAGAGTTCATTTGGCTTACAGGTTACAGCTCTCCATCCAGAGAAGCTCAGGCAGGAACTGAAGCAGAGACCAGGGAGGTGTGCTCCTCACTGGCTCATTGACTTCTGGCCTCCATACATGTACATGCAAACATACACGTACACACAAGTGAACACACATATACATCATACAAATACACAAAGAAAAAAGTTACAGTAAATATATTGAGGTTTGTTTTTTGAGTCAGGGCCTCAGAGCCCAGGCAATCCTCCTGCCTCCTCTGGCTGCTTTGTTTTGTTAAGTCTCACTCTGCAACCCCAGGCTGACCCGGAACAAGTAGCCTAGGCTGGTCAAACTCACAATAATCTTCCTGCTTCAGCCTCCCAGAGTGTTGGGATTACAGGTATGAACCATCAATAAATAAACTTTTATGGGTGCCAGCATCTCATCTGGTGACGTACTGTTTGCCGTCCCTATACTACGACAGAGAGCATCTGGCATTTGCAGAGACAAATTTGCTGAATGGACCTAAATGCGGAAAAGCCAAACATAAAGGCATGGATGACCCAACAAGTGCAAAAGTCTAGAGAGAGCAACAAACATAGCAAGTCTGCAGCTAGAAGGCACCAGCAAGGCTCTGCATCAGAATGACTGAGAAGAGGTCAAGAAGACCATCAGGCTGGGCCAGAGGCCATCTCACCTCAGGCCTTAACTGAAGAATTTTGGTTTATTCTAGCAGCAGAGGCAGACACTGCCAGACTTAATGTAAATAAATAAAGTATCAGATCCCGGAATTCATAGATGCTGTGTGAAGAACAAACTCTAGTGAGGACGAGTACAAGTAAAGAGATGAGAAAGTGGTCCAGGCAGGAGACGATAAGGAGCAGAGCTGGTGAGGGAAGCTGGGAGTTGGGGTACGTTCCAGTTAAAGTATAAAGAATTTACAGAGTTTAGATTTGGGATAAGAATAAAGAGAAGTCGGGGCTGGAGAATTGGCTCAGAGGTTAAAGACACTGCCTGCTCTTCCACTCTTCCAAAGATTCTGAGTTCAATTCTCAGCAACCACATCATCTGTGTAATGAGGTCTGGTGCCCTCTTCTGGCCTGCAGGCAAACACACAGACAGAATATTGTATACATAATAAATAAATATTTTTAAAAAAAGAATGAAGAGAAATCATGCACACCTCTTAGGGAGTTTTAGGCCTGAGCAACTGAGTATTTGGTACACTCAACCCAAAACAGACTGGGAATGGCAATGGCTTAGGGGGCGGGAGATGACTGGGAGATAGTTGGTGTGAAATACGCATTATGCCTATTTCCTTGTCTGTGGCACCTCACAGAGAGAGGGTCATGAAGATTAGGTGAGAAAATATATGACAAGGACCACAATACAGTCTGGCCCACAATAAGCAAGCAGTAAATATTAGCCAAGTTATTATTACTATTATCAAACAGAAATGTCAAATATGCAGTTGTTAAAAATCTGAAAGTACACAAAGTAGCCAGTATTAAAGACTAAATTTTAGGCAGCAGTTCTCAGTATACAGATGAAGCCTGGGAAAGACCTCCTGGAGTGAGAAGGCAGCAGAAGGCGGACTCCCCCTCCACACCCAGGCGGGCTCAGTGAAGAGAAAGGCCAGGATGAACACTGAAAATTAGTAACTGGTGAGTACAGAGTGACGGGTCCAAGGAAAAACGGAAGTGTTTAGCTGGTTCAAATGCTGAAAAAGGGTTTAACAGGGTAAGGACTCATCTGGTCAATCTATTCAATCTGGTTAGACAGCCAGCCTGCCCCCCATCACCTTGGTAAGAGTTATCTTATCTGAGTCTTGGGGAGAAAGCCCAACTACACAAGCTGAGGGCCTGGGGAGTGAGAAAGTGGAGACAGCATTTAGACACTTTCAAGACGGTCTGTTGTAAAAGGGGCAAGATTCAGGAATAACTGGAGGACATGGGCCAAGGTCTTTTTTTTTAAAGGACTGTATTCAGACAGTTTTATACTATTGTGTTGGACTGAGAAACTGCCTGTGCAAGAGACGAGTTGTTGGCACGTCCAACACTGAGTAGCCAAGAAGAGCTGGAATCCAGTGCCCAGGGAGAGGACAGCATTAGAGGGGAGGGGCACTTCCCTTACATTGAAAAGGAAGCACTATCAAATATTTGAGAATAGTTTAATAAATTTCTCTATTTTTATGCCCAGTGTAACACAACCAACTGTCAAACACTGTTGCAATCCCAGTAACTTGGGAGGCTGCAGTAGGAGGATAGGAAAGCCTGGGCAATTTATCAAGATTCTGTCTCAAAGCAGGCATAGAGTACATGCTGCTAACCATAGTGTTAGGAGGTGGAAGCCAGAGAACCAGGAAGAGTTCATTCAGTCTCCTGGTGTGGTGGCGCACACCTTCAATGCCAACACTCAGGAAGCAGAGGCAGGCAGAGCTCTGAGTTCGAGGCCAGACTGGTCTACATAGAGAGTTCCATGCCAGTCTGAGCTACATGAGACCCTGTCTTAAAAAACAAAATTCTTCAAAATAAAAAAAATATAATAGTAGTTCAGTGGTAGACTGTTTATCCAATATATACCAAGTCCAATATATACCAAGGATACTCAAGTTCCCAAGAGTAAGTGAACAAGAACTGGGGTTTTAGCATTTGACAAGCTCCTCCTCCCTTGGAGCTTATTATCTAATTTCTTTTTTTAAAGTGCAGCTTAAAATATAATATGAATATAAGTACTAAAATAATTATAGCACTTTGCAAGATACTTTGGGAATTGAAAATTTGAAGGCTGAAGCTCTTAAAGCTAGTGTTAACAGAATTGTCTCTGGGAATAATTCAGTTACCAGTCTTCAGAGTGCATCTTGCTTTAAAGAATAAAAATAATGTATATAGTTATTGAACTGACATCAGTGTCTTGAGGACTGGTCAGCAGGGGCAAGGGCCAATTTTCTCTGACGGCTGATGTACTGAAGGGACAGTTGGTTGTCTGAACGCACCATAGGGAGGAAGAGACTTAAGCTCTTTTAATATCATCTCTGACTGCTAGTGAAAAAAATGTTGAGGAAAATTCACCCAGGATTAAAGGGTGCAAAGACTGTAACATACTCTTCTCCAATAACAACAGGAGGTCACATATTCAATATACAAAATGAATTCCAGTTTTTTAAGCTTTTAACTCAGTTCTAGCTAGCAACTGTCACCTAAGAACTACAAATACTATATATTTTACAACAAGAGGAGGCAGTGCCCCTCAAACCCACTCCATGTCAGCAAGAGTATGAAGCAAAGATGCTCAAGCGAGCTAAGCGAATGAGCCAGTGAATTCTGCCCAGGTTGCTTCAAACAGAGAGGAAGTCACAAAACGGTCATCAGCCTTTAAAAACAGAACAGTGGACTGCAAGCACCAGCTCAGACAAGATGCTATTCAGACTCTTGGCAATGATCCAAATTATTTTACAGAATCATTAAAAACAAATAATCAAGGCATGGTGGCATGGGCATGTATTTTCAGCACTTGGGAGGTAGCAGCAAGGGAGTCAAAGAGTTCCAGACCATCCTCAGTTACACAGCAAGTTCAGTTCAAGGTTACATGAGACCCTATCTCTACAAAACAAGAAGAAAATCAAGTACAGTTCTAGCCTTCCCACTTTCCAAGTCCGAACTGGCTTATCTGTTTGCCAAAAGAAAAAGAAATGAGCCCACCTAACTGGCATATTGTAGAAAATTAAGTTAAGGACCACAAGCACAGGGCTAAGTCTTTCATAACAGGGAGGTATCAAACGACCAGTTCTACAGACTGGAATGTTAAACACTAACTTCATTTGAGGCAACAGTTCTTTTCATTCTTTTCACTGTAAGACGATTTGGTCCTTTATACACCACCTTGAAGCAGTTAACTTCACTTTGAGCTACATCTTAGTTGAAATAGTTATTTTCTCTCTCCTCTCCTTCTGAGATAAAGTTCTTGGGACGCAGTCCTGAGTGACCTATCACTCACGTAGTAGCAATTCCTTTGGCTCACCACCCTGAGTGCTGCGACTTCAGACATGGCTCTCAACTACATGTTTTCACTATAAAATTTCAGTTCTCTCCTCGTTTGTTGTTCTCATCAAGATGCAAAGTCAAGTTTCATCTTTCCTTTTAGGACCACAGGCTAGTGAATGACCAAAAGCAACTTGGGTATCACTGAGAAAGCCACAACTTCCTTCCCTCTAAAGTAAACAAGGCCGTCTCTCTACAGAGAACAGCATGAAGAACAACACGAACATTCCATTTAGGAAAGCAACTCCACCAGGCCCACTGTGTTTTAGGACTTAATGTCCAAATGTTAAAGTCAGGGAACTCATGTTCCTGACAACTACATCATACTGAGAAGTCTACAATAGGTGGCATTAACTATATATATATTTTTTTTTAAAAAAGTCCCTGGTATTTTTTAAAATTGCTGATACTATAGAGGCTCTCAAGAAGAAAGAAAACAAAGACCAATGTCGTGGTAGCACACATTTTTGATCCCAGTACTTGGGAAACAAAGGTATGTAGATCTCTGTGAGTTCAAGGCCAGCCTGGTCTACATAAAGAGACCCTGTCTCAAAACAAAAACAAGAAGGAAGTGTAAGGGGATTATGTGCTTCTCTTCTCTTCTCTTCTCTCTGTGAACGTGGACCAGTATGGTTAGCAACTAAAAACTACAAGTCTGAGTCTGCTCTTTCCCTAGTGCTCCAGTTTCTGCACACAGCAACTGCACAATCAGGGAGGCAAATGGCCCCTTCAATTTGGTGTCACTTGCAGTATTCCTGCAGTGAACCAGTTTCTATGAATTGTAGTCATTCTATGAGAGTAACCGGTTAAAAGTGGCCATGATGAAACTTAGAGAATAAACTCGGGAGTTTACTCTTCTGTCACTTATAAGAAGGTATCCGTACATGATTCTAGTGCTAAATTAAAAAATTGAAGCAGTTCAACAACCCCAATCGAGGTCCCGGCGGTGGGAAAGCTGTCTGCGGTGTTAATATTAACTCAGCCCAGAGTTTTAGTAATCTAGATGAATAATCCCAATTCACAGTTCTCGGTCTGACTGTACAGGAAATGCTTTCTGCAACCCAACATATCTAAAACGGTTTCATTCTGAGTGATGCAAACCCTTCACACAAGACTCAAAAGCCAAGGGTCAGAGGTCTATATAAGGCTCATTCACATGAAGCACGTTGATGTCAGACTGGAAACAACTTGCATGGCTCTGTCAGAACCATCCATCAGCAATGAACCTTAAGGAAGGGTGTTCTGGAGCCTTCCTCTTCAACACACAGCTGGAAAGGTGCATGAAACCTAATTTCTTATTTCCTTTATGAGGATCACATCTTGTTATTCCTGGGTCCTTTTGATGTCTAAATTTGCCTTTTAGCTCCACTTTAAAAAGCTTTTATCCTCCTATAAAACCACTACAAAAACCATTATTTCATTTCTCTGGAAGACATCTCTCTGGAAGCTTACTACAAAAATTAATTATTGTCATAAACTGACAACTCAAATCAAATAGTTCTTGAGGAGCCAGTGAGACCCTAGGATCCCTTGAGGAATATTAAAAGACATAAAACACGATCCATGTCCTCAAGGAGCTGAGTAAGACTGTACTTATTGATTCATAGGAAGGGAAGACAGAGTGAGGTCACTTTATACATATGTAGAAAGAACTGTATTTTTAAAATTTATCTCCACAGGGCATGACTTTGATAACCTTTTTCCCATCACTATGACAACTATCATTAGCAACAAGTTTTTTTTTTTCAGCTGCCCCCATTCAGTGTAAAGCTATTTTCTCTTATCAGTGGAGCTAAAGAACAAATAGTTACCATTCCTAATAATGAATCCATTCATGGTTTTTGAAGAATTGTTATCTCTTAACCTTTCATTCTCTCAAACTTTCCTGACTGACTTCCAATCATATTATCATCTCCTGAGTCTCCTCACAATCATCTCCAAGGTCTCCTCATTCCTTTTAAGCTGAGGAACTTATAAATGGAAACAACATTCAAGGAAGGGGCTGATCAGTGCTAAATGTTATCTAAATTATAATGCCATCTAATCAGAATGCCCAGACATCACCTACAAGCCCACAGTTTGGAGCACCTTTAAACTAAGTCCTATAAGGGAGATGGATCCCTGAGTTTGAGGTCAACCTGGTATATGTAGGGAGTTCCAGACCAGCCAGGGCTACACAGCAAGATCTTGCCTCAAAAAGTAATTAACAATTACTAATCAAAAGGCCTGTGATAAGCTTTTTATTATACATCACTCTGCCATATTTGTATGATGTGCATATGTGTAGGGTGTCCATGCTAGAACACAGGCCACGGGATGATGTCACTCTCTGCCTTACCCCCTTGAGGTCTCTCACTGCCCACCCGGAGCTAAACATTTTTGACAAGGCTGGCTGGCCAGTGAGTTCCAAGGATCTACCAGTCTGCACTGATCTTAGTACTGGAGTTCCAGACACAGCATCATGCCTGGCTTTTACATGGGTGATGAGCATCCCACCTGGGTCCTCATGCCTGGACAGCAAGAGCTCTTACCAACTGAGACATCTCCCCAGTCTGCTTATTATTTTCTTTAAAAACAAGTCAAAATTACCTAGGTGTGTACAAGTCCTCCTAATTTATTATAATAAATCTTTGTGAAGTGTTCCTAAAACTTCAATAGTCACTGATCCACTTTACACAAAAAGTTCCCACTGTAAAACGTAGGAAATAGAGTCTTATAGGGAGTCAGAAGCTATTGGGGGCAAAGACAGACGAATTTACAGAGGAATCCACAATGCAAAGAAGCCTGGACTAAGTAAGCACTTTGAGGATTGGGTACAAACTTTTAAAAAAGGAGAAACTGAATTTCAGCTCCCAGCAGTATCTGTGACTGTTTCATGGGAGAGCTGCAATACGGAGATCTGAGCTGAAGGCAGAGATGAACAATCCAGGGGCAGCTGAAGAAGTAAAGGCTCAACCAAAGAGGCTCTGCAAATCGCACATAAAGACCAGAGCAAGCACACGGTGGGTTCCCTGTCCAGTGTAGATGTAGCAAAGGGAGATAAAGTTCAAATGCACATAAACGCTAGAGAGAGCACACCAATGGTTTCCCTGTCCAGTGTAGATGTAGCAAAGAAGGGACATAAAGTTCAAATGTAGATATGCAGGCCATGAGCTATGAAGGGCTGAGAAATCATCTATCTGTGAGACGTCAAAGAGCTTTAGGGAAATAGTAACAATCCTATCTCTATTTAAGGAAAGCACTGGGCACAGTGGGCCGTGAAAAGGGGGGGTGGCTAGTGAGGAGTGCACCATAATGATCCTCAGTCACGGACATAAGCTAGGCTGTCAGAACTGAAGAGCAGAGCCGGACTGAAGAGGCGCTACCATAGCATAAGGGACAGGACTCAAGACACGGGATGGGGCGGGAAGAGAAGGACTGCAACACATGCAGGGACCAAGGGTGAACTCTGACACAGGCACATTAGGGTTTGAATCATAGCTCTGCCGCCTCCTAGGCACATGGCTCAAGGAAAACTACTGCCTAGACATGCAAAAGATGGCATGCAGCGGTTCAATGAGCATTTCTTTAAAAAAAAAAACAACCTTGGTTATGTTTATTTTGTATGTGTGTATAAGCACAGGTGTGTGTATGCCAAAGTATATGTGTGGAGGTCAGGAGACAACTTCCAGAGGCTGGTTCTCTCCTTCCACCATGTAGGTTACAGGGATCAAACTCGGGTCATCAAGTTCTTTTATTCACTGAGCCACCTCACTAGCCCCAAACGTGTCCTTATTTAAGTGAGGTACTACAGGGCTGGAAAGATCAAAGATGGTTCAGTGGTTAAGAGCACTAGCTGCTCTTGCAGAGGACCTGTGTTCTCTTCCCAGGACTCACATGGTGGCTCACAACCACTTCTAACTCCAGTTCCAGGGCATCCAACTCCCTCTTATGGCAGGTACTGCATGCCCACGGTGCACATACATATATACAAACATGTAGACAAAACATTTCATATAGATAAGAATACTTTTTACATTTATTTTATGTATGTTTTCCCTGAAAGAATGAGTGTATGTATGTATTGCATGTATGTATGTACATACGTACATACACACACCATATGCATGTCTGGTGTCTGAGGAAGTCAGAAGAGAGCTTCAGATCCCCTAGGATTGTAGTTATAAATGGTTGTAAAACATCACATGGGTGCCTGGACTCTAACTCATGCCTTCTGCAAGAGCAACAAGTGTTCTTAAATGCTGAGCCATCTCTCCAGCCCCCCAAATAAGAACATTTTTAAAAAGAGGTATTACAGAATTGTATGCTTCATTT
This sequence comes from Alexandromys fortis, assembly GCF_014885135.2. Taxonomy (NCBI): domain Eukaryota; kingdom Metazoa; phylum Chordata; class Mammalia; order Rodentia; family Cricetidae; genus Alexandromys; species Alexandromys fortis. The sequence continues at coordinate 587,998 of NW_026067973.1, forward strand.
TTTTCTTAATGAAGCAGAAACATTTAATTTTTTCCACTTTTAAAAAATTTTATGTGTATGGATGTTTTTCCTACATGTATGTCTGTGTACCAATAATGAAATCACTGCTTGGCTTATTGGCTCTAGTTTCTTATTGGCTAGCTCTTACATCTTAAATTAACCCATTTCTATTAATCTGTGCATCTCCATAAGGCTGTGGCTTACCAGCAAGGTTTCAGCACAAGTCTGTCTCCTCTGGCAGCTTCATGGCATCTCTCTGACTCCACCTACTCTCTCTCTATATCTCGTTCAGCCTGGCTTTACTTTGTCAAGCCACTGGCCAAAAGCAGCTTCTTTATTAACCAATGGCAATAAAACATATTCACAGCATACATCACCTCCCACAGCACAACCCCACAAGTTGAGAAATGCTGCTATTGAACAACATTGATTCTGCCCAAATGAAACTTGAGGACAAGCATCAAATAGTAACCCGAAAGGAAAAAAAACACTAATAAAAAGACTAAGAATATTAGTCATAAAGACCAAGGTAGCAACCCCTATGCAGTTTCCTGAGCCTGATCAGTCCACAACTCAAGAGCCAACCTTTCCTACTTTCTCCCCTCTGGGTCCTTGGCTACCAATGGCACCTTCTGTTACCAAGATGGTTAGTTGTCCTTCAGTTCGGGTCCACTTAGCTTACAAGTAACTTGAAACCCTGGGCAAAATCAGTAACATTCTGAAGTCAGGACACATAGAGCATCTGTTGTGTCATGGCTGGGGTCAACCATAGCACTCAAATAGATTTACCCGCACGCGCGCGTGCGCGCACACACACACACACACACACACACACACACCTCAAAGTAATAAAACAATCCAGATAAAAAGGTTAGAGCTCTCATGTCCTTTCAATTTCTCATTCTAATAATAACTAGGGCTCCCTATGTGCTAAGTAAAGTGCTAAGTGCTTTGCATGCATGGTCTCAATTAAGCCTCACAATACTCTTTTGAAGCATGATTACCTCCAATTTGCAAATGAAGAAACACTCAGCTAATACATGGTTAAACTGAGATTTGAACCCAGGTAGTCTAAATCCAGAGCCCGGTCTTGGCAACCCCTAATCACTATGCTATATTATCTCACACAATTCCAGATTAGACTATGAGATTCACCATCCCCTTTGTAAAGGCATTTATATACGCACAAATAAAAACTGCCAGTCAGAGAGATTACAAGAGGATTTCCTCATTAACCAAGCTTAAAGAAATGTTATCCACAAGATTTTACTGCTTATAATTAAGGCAATAATCTAGGGACGGTATTGTGTTTGATCTAAAAATTAGTCTGTTCTGATGAATGACAAAAGCTAAATTTCAGGTGCCTATCAAAATTCACTGCTCAAGATATTTATTATAAATGTGTGATCAACTTTTCCCTAGTTTTTAGAACCAAGTTTAAAAGCGAGCCCAATGAAAACATTTCCTCCAAAAACACTCCTCACAACTCCCTTTACTCTCTCATCTCAGGACAAGGGGAGCCAGGCACAATTACTTTGATGCAGTGAATTGAGAAGACAATGCTATTTCAGCAGTGCATGGGCAATGCAAGTCAGAGTTCTCAGGCAGTAGAGATGTTAGGAAGGGTCATGCTGCTCAAAGTCATCAACCCATCTACAAACACTGCAACAAAACACAAGCCAGAAATGCACAGAACCAGGTAAAACAGACAGAAGAAACTCCAGCGCTGAAATAAACACCAGCGAAACAGACCCCACCCACTGAAACCTCACACAGTCTTGCTGCAGCCAGGATGAGAGGTAACACATCTGGGGAAACCCCTCCAACCTATTTGTCAAGTAGAAAAACAACCACTCATTTCAAGGAAGGGGGAATTTTCATGCACTGTGCAGAAACTGCCAACTAACTCTCACGTTAATACCTTTGTCAAACTAAACCTATTAGGGCGGTATATTCTGAATCTAAAAAGTTAAACCAAGCCTGGCCTCCAGGAAGCTTTGTGCTAACCCAAGGGAACTACAAGTCAGGTCTTTAAAAGCAAACCTTAGGTAACAGCTTCAGCCTCATGGTTGGCTTCCCATGAGGTGTGTAACCTGACAAGGTAAAAAAACTCATTGAAATATTTAACAGTGGTGGTATGGATTTCTTTGGATAGGTCAAGAAAAGCAACCTATCCCTTTTAAAAACATAAAGGACCATTTTATGGGAAGTCATTCTCTCAGTTCTAGTGTCTGAGCATTTCCTCAGGGCTTTCTCAGAAACCTTATTGAAGGAGAAAATGAAAGGCTAACAAAAGGGCCCCTCTTCTCCCCCTATTCCCAGCATAATCTACCTCAGCCACAGGGCCAGTAGCATCCACACTGTCATAAATGCCAGCAATTAGAGAATGAGGCCATAAAACCACCCACTCAGGTATAAGAGCACAGGCCTGCAGCTTATTTAATGCATGCCATAAAAGATCCTGTACTTCCTTCTTCCAGGCCTTCACCACCAAGAAATGAGAATAACAACAACAAAACAGCCCTTTGTCTGCCTACTTCATAGTGATGTGATCAATGAAACCATCAGGGCCCAGGTGAAGAATTTAAGATCCTTCTTCTTCATAAAGACTCTCCATTTCCTCTAGCATGCTACACTGCAGACCAATGAAAGGGTGGGCTACATTTTTAGCACCAGTACAGTGGAAACCAAAGCTGAGCTACCTTTAACAGAAATTATTCTAGCTTATTTTGAAACTATTCTAAAAGCTCAACTAGCCAGTTCCTGACCTCAAGAAATACTGGCACCTACAATTAGCAAGGCAATTTTAGTTTTTTAAAAAAAGTTAATTCAGGGGCTCACAGGATAGCTGAGCAGGTAAAGGCATTTGCTGGAGAACCCGACAACCTCAATTTAATCCCCAGGTCCCACATGGCGGAAGGAGACACCAACTCCCACAAGCTGTCTTCTGATTTCCATACACGTTCATTCATACAGGCTCTTGCATACACACTCTCGCATATGCGTGCACAATAAATGTCATTTTAAAAAAGCTAATTCCAATCCCAATCTCAAAGCTATTTTATTCACTCTGTTCCAAAATCTGGTACAACCTGGGGTCAAATAATAATTTCATTTTATCATTTATCCTCACAACCTGGAAGCCCACAAAAATCACAGGTCTGTGATTTAATCCATGATAAAACTTAACTCCTCCAATTTCATAAGCCAATCTTGATGAGCCTGGAGCAAGGACTTTCTAACAGTGAACTCTTTAGCGACTGTTTCCTACCCATGCCTACAGGGTTAGGAATCTGGTTCAAATGTAGGTGCATCATGCCAAACTCATTAGTAACTTCATCTTTCTTAATCCCAGAAAATGACATTCAAAAAAAGGGTCCACTGAAGCCATCCCCAAGAAGGTTTCTACTAGTGCAGGGACAGTCACAAAACTCCCCTTCCTCAAAACCCAGGCCACCAGGCTCTCTACCCTGGCAGAGGAATGGAGACAAGATATTCACAAAAGGCCCGATTGAAGGCGTTCAGTTAAGTGCTAGAGCTGAAGTTCTGTGCCAACACTAGAGGAATGTGGGCAGGCACAAAGAGATCTTAATTAGGAGACCTACAATTAAAACACAGTGAGTCTCCAAAAGAGAGAGAGGCGTTGCAGTCTGTTCCGCCTCCGAGCAGGCAAAAGTGCGGCTGCCACCCCCTCCAGCCACCGAGTAAGGGAGGCAACTGGCGGGCTCAGGCTGCACAGCTGTTCCCTGGAAGGACAGCTCCAAGGTGAGCAGAGATGAGAAATGAAACCCAAATGGGAGCATTTTCTCTTGCTTCTAATCAGAAGGGAACTCACTATTTTGTGAACCATGTCCTCCAGGAGCATGTGTCTTGAGATGCTTAAGTGGGAGGGAAATGCGGGGACATGGGACGTGCTTTTGGAGGAGAGAAAAAAATCCTTCAGATTGCATTCCTAATATTCAGCACTTCATTTCAGAACTTACTAACAGCTCCTTCACTCAAAGGAGGTTCTACTGCTCTGGATTCATGCTTTCATTTAAAAGCTCATACACCTAAGAAATACATCATCCAGACTGGAAATAGCTTCCTTTTAGGTAAGGAAATTACAACAATGAAAACTAATCTAGCCAAACAACAGGATAACGCTGGAGTTCTCTACAGGTACACGGCATTTTATTTCAAACTTGATCTTCAAGACAGGCACACTGGTGTATGTCTATAGTCCCAGCAACTTAGGAGACTGAGGCAGAACTGTTGAAGCCTAGAAGTTCAAGGTCAGCATGAGTAACACAGCAAGAACCCAAAGCAAAAGTATTTCCATTATTGTTGTCAACTTCAGCAAAACCCTTATGCTTTTTTCTATCCAATGAAAACTTCTCCCACCAAGGTGAAATTTCTCCTAACAATAATGATAATTAAACAGGCAAATGTACAATCTGATATTAAAAAGCACTACAGTCTCACTAAATAAACAAACAAACAAATAAACAAACTCAGAATAAGAAATTCTAGTCTAGGCGTGGTACTGCATGTCTGTAATCCCAACACTTGGAAGACACCAAGGTAGAACTGAGAAATCCAAAGGTAGCCTTCTCTACATAGGGAGTTCCAGAACAACCAGGACTACATGGCAAGACTGTCTCGATGATGATGAAGAAATAAGGAATAAGAATAATTGAACAGAAAGGTTTATGAGCTATTTAGTACAACTTCACTTATATATCGGAAATTGAAGGTTAAAAGTGAATTGCCCAATTAGGCATGGGGGCACACACCTTTGATCTCAGCACTCAGGAAATATTGGATTAACAGATCTCCACAAATTTAAGGCCAGAATGGTCTACATAATAAGACCCTGTCTCAAAAACAAACAAACAAACCAAAGACATGAATTGCTCAGTGTGTCCTAAGGGGCAGTGACAGAGGGATGAGTAAGACTGAGCTCATACCCACTGATGTCCACTCCATGTGCTCTCTCAGCTTCATTCACCTTCTGCCAAGCTCAGGATCAGCCGCGAAGGAAATGAAAGACCAACAACTCTTTGGGTACATACACTTGGTTAACATTAAATTTTTTTTTTTTAATTAAAGGGGAAAAAAATATCGCAGACACTCTCCAGCAGTCTTCCAGTTAGAGAACTAACCTCTTTTCTAAGCCCAACCTAAAAGCCTGCCTCAAGCCACAGGGACTTCACTGAACTTTAGATGAAAACAAATATGCACCAATGCTATAATTCAGTTTTAATATCACATATAATTAAAGTGTGCGGTGTTAAGATCAAGAGAAAACTGCTTTTAACGTGTTGAGTGGTGATAGGAGAGGCATATGAACTCAATGAAGACTGCTGGATGCTAAAATATTTCTGAAATAAATGTTAAATTACTACAAGTTCTAGTCAACGGAAGATGCTGCTTTGCTGTGCTTATTTAGAAGGCAAACATAGTCACTTGAGCACCACAGGAGGCAGCCGCTGACGCTATGAAGAGCATGGAAAAGCAGCACAAGACATGGACCTCAGTGATGCTTCCTAACTCACATCGACTGCCCAAGCGTCTATGTATTTTGAAAAATCACCTCATTATAACAGAATGTAATCCCAAGGAACACCTATGTAGCTGTTACCAGAGAGATCGATCCAAGGAGAGCAAAGAACCAATGGCAACGAAGAACGGGTCTCCTGTGGGTAACCGCATGGTTCCTACAGGAGGATCCGGAGTTCTGTCACCAGAAGAACTCAGCTTTGATTATGTGCAACTCCAAGTCATTATTCCCTTAAAGTGAACCACAATTTAAAGAGGTTAGAACCGTTCTGGGTCACATAACAACTCCAAGAGTCCAGACGAGACCTCCTAAGAAGCACGGGTAACTTCTAAGAGGCAACCTTAAGGATAATTTAAGTATGCCAGCCTGGATTAAGACCTGTGGAACTCTATCACTGATGTGTAAGGCTGTGTCACCAAATGCTTGGTTTCTATGCCGAAAGTCACCAGGCCAGAAGAGGCTGCCACTCTCGTTTACCATGTACGACACATACCATCAGCCCGTGCTACATGGCCCCCAACGACCAGATAGAAAGCTTACCAACAGCTCATTCAAGTCCAGTTTAGAAAAAAAAACTAACACTGGATTTAAGGCAAGGGGTCACCTGCCCTTTTCACAATGGAAGAGTGACTACCATTCATAGGCACAAGTCCTAAAGAGGAAAAACTCCTCATCATACTTGATCTTATTCATAGGAACTGAAATTCCCTGACAAGTTTTACACAACAAATTACCCAATAAGGCAAAATAAAGAGCTAGCTCACAACCAGAATATTGACAGGTAAGAAACCGTCAGCACCTGATTAAAACCTCATAGGTAGTTTTTGTCAAAGACCAACATATAAAATATTCTGATGCCCAGATATTAAATCCCTGGATCTAGGTCTGTCTGTCTCTCTCTCTCTCTCTCTCTCTCTCTCTCTCTCTCTCTCTCTCTAACCAGTCTCTTAAAAAGTTATGATTGGAAGCTGTTGACATAAAACTTTGCTTTTGAATGTGTGATAAGAACACTGAGACCTTGGACACACGGTCCTTCAATACGAAATGCATAAGCATGCCAACAACGAAATGCTGCTGCTTTGGGATCTCCATAAAGCAGACCAACTTCTCCTAATAGAGACTTTCTTATAACACTCAAATATACACAAAAATAAAATTCAACATATAACCAGTCTAGTCTCAATTTTGAAAACACGTAAGTAAATGATAAGTCAATGTAAGACTTTTTTTTTTTGCTGCTGTATCTTTTAAAAAAGCAGAATCAACTCACATTTAAGCACCAACTCCATGCAAGTAACCTGAACGGTTCAGTCTTTTTGTCATGTATGAGGCCTTTGGTTCTCCAACTACATGGGATCTGTGTTGTTAGCTTAAAAAATACAGAATTGGCCTTTCAAAAAAAAAATAAGCTACAGCAACCAATAAAACACTCTCAAACAACCCTGCTTACTGCAGCAGCCTTCTGAAGGCTGGGAAAAGGAGGTGGAGACAGAGCTGAGAGAGGCAGGCAAAGAGGATGCTGCAGCTAGCTAGCTACACAGCAAGGAACACGCCCCCATCATGTCCTCCTGGCTCTGTCAGAAGGCGGGTTGTTGTCAGTCTCCTGAGCCAGCTGCCTTAGAAACAATTTTTAAAAGGAGGCTGGGAGACTAACAACTGGGGGAAAAAAAAGGACAGCTCCTTAGGATCTCCTCCCTCCAGGTCTTCCCAAGGCCTTTGCTAAATCTAAAGGGGTGGAGGGCATAAGGGGCCACAAGGGGTTTGCCCCAACGGCAGAGCACGCAGGAAACTGCTGGTTGCTATCTTTCCCTTTCTGTTTCAATCAACAGCACTACAGAGCAGCAAACCCCTACCCCCCTTCACTTCAGTCCCTGGCAGCTGCTCTTCCTCCCCCTAGCATCCCCCATCCCATTCTCCGCCCCCCCTCCTGCGACTCAAACAGCCCTTTCTGCATCCAATGGAAAACAAATGCGCAACGCCACTGACTGAACCTGAACTCAACTTCCCTTCCCTGGGCAACTTTCCTTTCTGCTGAAAAAGGCTGAAGACCGCCTATCAAAGCATCCCGGCTCTCAACCGATTACTCAATGGGAAGGGGCAAAGCGCTGACCCTCCACCCACCTTGAGTCTCCCAATAGGAATCGCAAATAATCTTACCTCCCAAAGACTAACTTTACTCCATGATCCTCCTCTTTTTCCCAACCCAAAGCAACCACCATTGCCACCACACTAACGTAAAACTGTCCCTTATCTACTCTCACCCCAGCCAGGCTCTCCTCCACCCCTACCAAGCCCCAGGATTGGCCTAGGAAAAGGTGGATCAATAATAAAATGACGAGGGGAAAAAAGAGAAAGAGAGAGAGCGGGAGGGAGCCAGGGCCAGAGGCTGCAAGCTCTCAGGCGCAGTGGGTGGGGTAAGAGAGCAGCTGCTTCCCTTGGGAGGATGCTGTTCTAGTCCCCCCACAAACATCACCCCTCAATGGGTGCCCCCCTTTCTCTAGAGCTGGAAGGAAAGTCTGCTCCCTCTCAAGGAGAATACTGGAAAGTAGCTCTGCTCCAAGCTTAGGGGGACACCGGGCCATTTTCCCTCTAACACACACGTTGGTCCTTCATCTAAAGGAGGGAAAGGGGTGGAGTTGGAGGTAAATCCCTGACACCAGCAGCCTAGGAACCGCAGCCCTGGAAGATGGGGAAAGGGACTAAGGCAGGGGAAAGCACTGTTATCTTCGCAGGAGAGATGAGGACAGGCAAGGTAGAGAGGAAAGGTTTCCCGTGGGGTGGGGCGGGACGAGGAGGCCCGGTGTGCTGGAGGGGGGAGTGGGCTGGGAGTACAGGTGAGAGAAGGGGGAGTGGCTGGCAAGGTGAAGACCTGGCTGGCGATGGAGAGAGGGTTGGTCAGGTTTTTCCGAAAGCAAGGTGCAGCAAGGCACCTGGATTTCCCATGGGCCAGGAGAAGAACATGGCCCTGGGTGAAGCCAACACCCGAGAGATGTCCAAGGGGAAGACTGCCCTAGGAGTAACACATCTGCCCAGGAAAGGAGGCGGAGATGTGGCGGGATCAGGTCTCTGGCAGAGGGAGGGAGGAATCTGGCTCGGATGAGGTAATCTGTGAAAGGGAGGAGGGGTTCAGTCCCGGGATGGGAAACCCCCGCAAGGGGGTCTGTGCCAAGGGATTTGGGGAAGGGTCCAGGGAAAGAAGGCGGTGTAGGGGGTAAACGCCCTTAGCCAGAAGGGGTTGAACCCCCGGGTAAGGCGCCTGGGGGTCTGCAGTCCATAAGGGGGGGTTCCAAAATGGGAGGGCCATTTGCCCCGGGTTAGGGACCCCAGGATGTTTCCAGGATTGGGATGCTCCTCAAACCTGGATGGGGGAGGGGATGGGCTCCGCAGAGGGTCGAGACTCCGGACCCGGGGGTTCCTCGCCCCCTTACCTCTCCGCTGCCACCTCCCCCGCCGCTCTCCCCAAACACTGCCCGGAACCGGCGCAGGTTGGTGCCGATGGCGGCCGAGACCTGCAGCGCCGCGTCGAAGCCCGGGCCCACCCGGAGCAGGGCCGGCCCTGAGGAGGCTGAGGACGATGACGAAGACGAAGACGAGGCAGACGACGAAGAGGCTGCTGAGACGGCGGACGCTCCCCCTGGAACCCCAGCCCCGCTGCTTCCCGCCGCCGCCGCCACCGCCGGGGGGGAGGGGGGCGCCCCGGGGCCGCCACCGCCGGCCGGGGGCCCGGGGGGAAGCAGCAAGGCCGGGACGCGTTGCCGCGGGGCGCCCCCTAGGCCCCGGCGCCCCCCGCCGCCACCGCCCCCGGTGGTCCCGGGTCGGGCGGGGAAGCGCCACCGACAGCTGTGCGCCATGTTCGCCCCGTAAGTGAAGCAGCGAGAGGGAGAGGCGACAACACAGGGGGGCGGGGAGGCGGAGGGGGGGGGAGCGGCGGGCCCCGGAACCTGCCTAACCCGCCTGGCGCCGCCCGGCCGCTCGCACCCCGCGGCCCTCTATGCCGAGCGCCGGGTGGCGCTTGCTTGCCCTGCAATCTGCATATGGACCTCTGGCCTCCGCCTCCGCCGCCCGGCGGCCGCTGCTCTATGCTGAGCCCCGGGCCCGGCTCCTCCCGCCCCGCAACCTGGATAAGTGCATGCCCCGCCCTCCGGGAGCGGCAGCGCCAGGGAAGATGGGGGGGGGGGGGGGAAGCCTTGGAGCCCGGAGCGGAGGCGGGTTCCGGGGAGAGGGGGAGGGGGCGAGGGCGGCGGGAGGATGGAGGCGGAGGGAGCGGGTGGCCCGCTGCCGGGAGAGCCGAGGGGCCGATTACACACGTTCCCGGGACGCGCAGAGACTCGAGCTGCCCAGGAGAGCAGCTTCCAGTGCGGCGCGGCTGCTGGGTCCCGGGAGGAGCGAGCCTTCTCCGCCTTGGAGAGCGGCGGGTTTAGCCCTCATGGAAGGCTTCTAGAATCCAGAAAGCCCCATTGTACTCCATGCAAAACCGAAGCGTCGCCCAGTTGAGTCTATGCAAAATGGCAAGGGCCTCGGTGAACGCGCTTTAAAAAATAAAATCCAATAAAAGAGGAACCCCTCCCATCTTCATGCTTGGAGCTCTCTCTAAAATGCACACGACCGAGTGGCGGGCTTCCGCCACCTCCTCGCCCCACTGTGCGCTGGAGGGAGGCAAGGAGCTTCTGGCTTTCGTGCCCTTCTGGCGAGTTGGGGTGTGTTTTCCCAGCCCGGACGTTGGAGCCCACGGCGTGCGCTGCGCAAACGACCTGGCGTTACAACGGAGCTGAAACTGGGTGGCTAACGGACGGGGCCCAAAGGGAAGAGGCGGGCAAAGGCGCCCCGCCCCTTCTTCCTCCGCTACCAGCTTGCCGCTGCATGCAAAGCGGACCCTAATGTATGCACGCGAAGGGAGGGGGCTCGCCAGCACATTTCTCATGATGGGGGGGGGATCGTTGGGCATTATGATACACTGGGTGGAAGGGGCCCACCTCCGGCAAGCTCTGGGCGCAGGGTTAGCAAGCCTAGAGGAAGGGAGAGGGAAGAGGGATAGGGCAGCGGCGGGAGGGGGTAGTGTGAATATCCACGGGGTTTACTTTATTGCGGGGAATAGGAGAGGGCGCCTCTAGCAAGGCGTTAGAAGCCTGCGGGGATGGAAAAATCAAGGAGGGAGGGAGGAGGGATTGTTGCCCGAAGAATACGCGTTGGCTGAGGCTGGGAGGGGGGGGGATCGATACACTGCCTGCAGACCCGGAGCAAACTCCATCTCCCCCCACCCTCCAGCCGAGGTGGAGTTCGCTGGAAGGTCACGCAGCCTTCCAGGTCTCCCGCACCCGTAGCGGGCACTACTCCGACTAGGATCGCCTAGGACAGCCGATTTAGGAAGGGCAGTGAGGGTCGTAGTAAGGCAGGTAGAAACCAGCTCTAACCCACAGGAGGTTGTCTCGCACGCCTCCAGAGGTCCACGGCCTCCTGGTGCTGAAAAACCTACGTCCTTCCTACGGAGAGAGGGCTGTGCCTGCGAACGAATGGGGTTGTGGGGAGGAAGGGAACAGAGAAAGGGAGGAGACACAGTCAAACCCCAACTCCCCAAACTCGTCCGGGATCGATCATCGTTCCAACCGCGCAGGATGGGGCCCAGATGGTTTGCAAAACGCACATTCACACAACGCACGCACAGCCAGATTCCGTTGTTGCTTCTCATGGCTTACTAGGTACAGAGAGTGGGAGCAGCGAGAGGCTATTCAACAGCAGCCCCATAACTCTGCTTAGGACATAACACACCCCATTGTGGATGATTTCTCTATTGCAATATATTTAGCGTTAGACTCTGGGGTTTTTGCTTCAGTATAGCTGCTCTGATCAGTTACAGATTGGCGACCACGTGGATTCTCTCAAGCATCCTGATTTGTTGCCTCTCTCACTCTCTCTTGCTTATTTTTCTTTTGTATTTGACGCCCCCCTTCTTTAATATGCATAACGGCCTACAGAGGTAGTAGGGAAGGGACTGAGCGACAGGCTTTATATAACTGTGTCAACAGAATTTCTTCCCGCCCTCCGCCTTTGAGAAAACAAACCCGCTGGATTCTGAGTAACCCCTCCCTACAAGCACCCTTCATTTAGCACAGGTGGGAGGTCTGCAGGGTGTGTGGCAGCAACAAGAATGGAGAATGTCTTTGAAGGTTATAAAGACACGAGCCTGGGAAGTGGGGGAGAACTCCTTGAGAGTTGGTCTTTCAGGCTAGTGTGGATCACTAGCTTTTCAGAGAGCTAGGATGGATCAGATTTGTTTTATGACCGAATGTTTTAGAGGAGAAATCGCGATTATAACTTGCTTTTGTCTAGTACATTCTATGAGGCCAAATGCTTTATGTGTATTTAGTTCTTACTAATCATGTAAGATAATTCTTTTTTTTTTTTTACAAGTAGGGAAACTGAGTAATGTTCTAGACTACATACATAGTAATAGGTCTGCAGCTTGATGGGATCTAACACCAGTATCCAGAAACTGGACTGTGGACAGCAGAAAGACATTCAGTGGAAGAGCAGCTGCCTATCATTTGGAAAGCCCTGGGTTTGATCCTGAGCACCAGCACACACACAGGGGGTTGAGGACACACATAGAGACTATTCTATGCTTTTCTCATGTTACCTGAAACTACATGTGCTTTATTTTTGGTATTAAATTTTGACTCATTTCTCTTGCATACCTAATATAGTCATGTGGTTAATGTTTTTTTTAATATTTATTTTTGAGACATGGCCTCATCTATTTGAGACTGATCTTGAACTTTCTGTGTAGCCAAGGATGACACTGAACGTTCTACCTCGAGAGTATCTGGAATACAGGTGCGCCCCACCGTACCTGTTTTAGTGTGGGGCTTGGGATCAGACCCAGGACTTTGCGAGTGCGGCAAACACTCCATCTACACCCCCATCGCCTATTTTTTAAACACTAGTTTGTTTGTTTGTGTGTTTATGTGTCTGCTTGTTTGTATGCACAGCAAGAATTACCCACAGAGGTCAAGAGAAAATCAGAACTCCTGGGACTGAAGTGACAGGCAGTGGTGAGCCACCTGTTATAGGTGGGGAACAAATCTCAGTCCTCTGCAAGAGCCACTTGAACTCTTAACTGCTGAGGCTCTCTCCAGGCCCCTAACCCCCATCTCTTAATTTTTTTTTTTGAGATGATCTAACTAACCTAGACCCCAGCCAGCTATGTAAACCAACCTAGTCTCAAACTTAGAAAGATCCCCCTGCTTCTACCTCTGAGTACTGGAATTACATGCGCCACCTTGTCTAGCTTTGTGTGGATAAAATGTTAATGAAATTTAAAATCCCACCACACTGGTTCTGAGCTACTGCATTTCTGCCCTCGGTCCTGTCTTACTCTTAGCGGCAGCAAACGTCACTGTTGGTGCATATACTTCAAAGATAGCCTACACCTAAACAAGCAAATCCATAGAGACCTTTTTCCATAAATGCAAAGATATCAAGTCCATTCCTGGCATCACAACAGTTTCACTTAATAAAGCTAGGAAATTGTTTTTTTATCACTCTTGGGGATGTCTGGAAAATGCACAGTTTAATTTAACTAGATGTCTGGTAGTAGATACTTGCATTACTTTCTAGCTACTAAAGCCCTCCTCCTCCTCTTCCTTCTCTCTCTTATTTTTACCTTATGTGTATGACTGTTTCACCTGCGTGTATGTCTAGGCACCATCTGCATGCAGTGCCTGTGGAGGCCAGGAGAAGGGTTGAGAATCCCCTTAAACTGCAGTTAAAGATGGTTTTGAGCCACCATGTGGGTGCTAGGAATCGAACTTAGGTCCTCTGTAGGAGCAGCCAGTGCCCTCAACAACTAAGCCATCTCATTTAAAAATAAAACAAACACAGGGTTTCACTGTGTAGCTCATGCTCCCCTGGAACCCAGTCTGTAGCCCAGACTGACCTCAAACTTGAGGCAATCCTCTTGCCTGGTTGAATGCTGTGATTATAGGTATGAGCCACCATGTCCAGCCACTCAATTCCACACAATAACACAGTGCACGACTTTGAACACACACCAGTTTGCCACTGTGTAATATTCTTTTAGTATAGAGTCCTAGAAGTGTAGTTGCTGAACCCAAAGTATGTACATTTATGATTTTGATAGATATTACCAAATTGTCCCCAGCCAATAAAGGTTGTTCAAGTATTTCATATTCCCATCAACAATACTGAAGAGGGCTTCTTTCTCCATAACCTTTCTGAAAGTTTTTCTTAGCCTTCTTGATCTTTGCCATCCTAATAAAAATGCACATATTTTACATTTTTCCAAATGAGAGAAGGAACCCTTCAGGAAGGAAACCCCAAACTTTGCCCATTTCTGAGAACTCATAAATTACTCTGGCTTTAAAGAGACCTCTAGAGGCTGGAGAGGTTGGCTCAGCAGTTAAGAGCACTTGTTGCTTTTGCAGAGGTCTGGGCTTAATTATCAGTATTCATATGATGGATCACAACCATCCTAACTCCAGTTCCAGGGGATCCAATGTCCTCTTCTGACCTCCATGGACAGCAGATATACACATGGTATACATACATATATGTAAGCAAACACTCACATATAAAATGAATAAACCTATTTTTTTTTATCAAAGGGACTCCTAGCTGTTAGCTCTCTTTCTTTCTACCCTGTGGACTCCTCGCTGCAAAATGAGTATCACGGTGGAACTAACATGGGCTCAGAGTCACAAATATAGGCTTAATTTGCAGGTCCAATACTTTTAGGTATACACCTTGAGCCAGGTACCTGGCCATATGCCTATCTCCTCATTTGCAAAAATTAGAATCTTAATAGCAGCTTCACAAGATTGCTATGAAGATTAAATTATATATTCTAAGTATCTTCTTTCTTATTCAGATAGAAACAACACACACGGTTTGCTTGTTGGTTTGTTTGTTAATGCTAAGAATAGAACCTACCTAGATTTTTTTTTTTCTGTTTTGAGACAGGGTTTCAAATAACCCAGGCTAACCTCAAACTTGCTATATAGCTTAGCATGACCTAACTCCCGATCCTTCTGCTTCAACCTTCCAAGTACTTCACTCAGATTTTCTTTACCATTGGTGAAGACAGCTCTCTCAATTTCCTTCCTCCAAATGGACACAGTGCATCATCAGTACAGCAGACCCAAAGGTCTTTGAATTGAGACAAGAAGCTGGCTGAGTCATTTAAATTCCCCCCACAGGATCATCACAGAACATGGAACTGGTCAGAATTTCTGGGTATTGCTTTTTCTGAAAAGAAAAGAGCAAATCTATAACTATTTAATAAAGGCCCCCTTATATTATGGAGGTGATGGTGCAGCCTGGGCATGTAGTGTACACCTGTAATCTTGGCACTAGGGAGGTAGAACAGTGGACGGAGAATGTAAAGCCAGTCCGGACTGCACACTGAGTTCAAGGCTAGACTCCTGGACTAAAAGACAAACTAATAAAGTAAAATAGAAAGCAATAGTTGCAGGCTAGAGAGAAGGCTCAGCAGTTAAGGGCACTGACTGCTCTTCCGGAGGACCCAAGTTCAATTCCCAGCACCCACATGGCAGCTAACAATTGTCTATAAGTCCAAGACCTGACACCCTCACATATGCAGGCAAAACACCAATGCAAATAAAATAAAAATAAAACATTATTTTTTAAAGCAGTAATTGTAGTCCCCTTGTCTACTAGTTTTCATTTCTGAACTTCAGAAGAATTTGGCATAGCTCTATTTATGACTGAAAGGGTTTTACTGAATCTAGGATAGACAGCAGCTGGCTTTCTGCCAAAGACAAGGTCTAGCTAATTTGGGGGCAAAGCTTTGTGAAGACAGGAGCCATGAATTACTCATGCTTGTATCCGCTGTATACAGACAGTTTATATAAGCCCAATTCATGCTTTCTAAATAAATGGTTCTTCCCATTTATGATTAGATTTGGAGATTGACTCTAAAGGGCTTTAAATTTTTTTGTTGATTTATTTGGGTATTTATAAACATTTACTTATTTTGTATGTATTTGTGTGTATGTGTGTGTATAGGTTGGTGCATGCCATCCTATGTGTGTGGAAGTCCGAGGACAACTTGCAGGGGTCACTTTTCCTCTTTCTGCTACATGGGTTCCAGGGACTGAACCAAGTAGCTAGGCTTGGAAGCAAGTGCCTTTATCACCAAACTGTCTTGTCAGTCCAAGGAATGGTGTTGTTAGAGGATTCTGGCAACTGAATGTGCTAGCTGGCTTTATTATTGTTGTAATTTTACATTTACTCTGAAATCAGTCAAACTATCTCCATTTGAAATTATACCAGTGATCATAATTCATATATATGTGTATATATGAACACATATATATTGGTATATGTGTGTGTATATATATATTGGTGTTTCGAGACAGGGTTTCTCTGTGTAGCCTTGGCTGTCCTGGAACTCTCTTTGTAAATCAGGTTGACCTCAAACTCACAAATATCCGCCTGCCTCTGCCTCTGAGTACTGGGATTAAGAGCATGAGCCACCACTGCCCCGCCAAAATTCATATTTTTCAAGGAAAGAAAAGTGATGAGTAGCTATCATCTGCTTATGGCTATTTTACCTTGTAAAAGCTCCATGGGAATTCTGTATTTGGGAATTTCTTTCTCCTGCTTTCCAGATGTCTCTGAATTGTGGCCATGGTGACTTCTGATTGGCACAGGTTAGGTCTGTTGCATAAGCTAACCCAAACTACCCAGTCACAGGAGACAGAGAACGAAATGGCCCAGTGAAGTATAGGAAGGCTAGAGGAAGCTGCAAGAAAAGATGTAGGAGGAACTGAGAGCAGCTCTCAAGGTGGCAGGAGGTCAAGAGATGGGGGGGGGGGCTAGAGCAAGTGAGGTGGCCCGGCAGGTAAAAGTGCTTGCTGCCTAGCCCGATTCCCTGCGTTCAATCCCCAAGACCCACATAGTAGAACAGAATCGGTTTCCCCAAGCTATCCTGTGACCTCCACACCTGTGCATGCACACACGCACAGAAATTTAAACGGTAGTAGGAAGAGGCTGAAGAAACGGCTCAGAGATTAAGAGCATGTGTTGTTCTCGCAGAGGACTCTGATTAGGATTTCCAGTCCACATGGTAGCTCACAAAGGTTTCTCAGTCTCGGGGACTGGACACCTTCTGACCGCCTCAGGTACCAGGCCTGCACATGGTACACACACACATTCAGGAAAAGCACCCTTACACATAAAATAAAAATAGATATTTTTGATGAAAAAAGGGAGAAGCAGAGGCTCACTGTGGAGTCCGACCCGCAGCCATCGCACCAGGACGCCAGTCATGAGAAACCACTGCACTCTAGAGCAGACATAGGTGATATCTGTAGATGAAACATCAAAGCCCAAGACAGACTGCTGGTTCAGAAGGCAGGGAGAAGCAAGGGGAGGCACCTTTTTCAGGAGGCACACCTGTAAACGGAAAGAAAGGGACCTTGGCTGGAGCCCCTAACACATGGTTAAGAGGCTGCTATAATTGTTTTTGGGGCAGGAAGGGTCTCGTACGTACAGCCCAACCTGGCTTTAAACACTCCATGTAACTGAGGTCGACACTAAACTCCTGATCATCCTACTTCCTCCTCCCCGGTGCTGGGATTATACGAGTACACTACCATGCCTGGTGTGCGAACCCAGGGCCTCCTGTGTGACAGCAAACACTCTACCATTTCCAGCCCTAGGAGTTTATTCTATCTATCTGTCTGTCTGTCTTTCTGTCTATCTATCTACTTATTTATTTTGGTTTTTCAAGACAGGGTTTCTCTGTGTAACATTCCTGGCTGTCCTGGAACTCAATTTTTAGATCGGGTTGTAGATTAGGCTGGCCGCAAAGTCACTGAGATCCACCTGCCCTGCCTCCTGAGTGCTGGGATTAAAGGTGTGCGCTACCTCTATCCAGTGTTTCTTTTATTTTTTCTTATCACATGTATGTGTATAGGGCATGTGAGAGACTGCAGTCACATACTGCGACACCGCATATATGAGTGTCAGCAGATGACTTCTGGGAATCAGTTCTTGCTTCTTTCCACCATGGGGAACTCTGGGAACCAGATTCAGGTTGTCAGTCTTGTTTAGCAAGTGGTGTCTGCTCAACCATTTTGCTGGCCTTCAAGAGTTTATTTAAGTTTTTATTTTAATTTTTAGTGTTTATGTGTGTGACTGTTTTGACTGCATATATGCAATGCATCACATGAGTGCCTGTTGTCTGAGAAGTTCAGAAGAGGGATTTGGTTCTCTAGGAACTGGAGTTATAGGCAGTTGTGAGCCACCATGTGGGTGATAGGAATTGAACCCAGGTCCTCTGCGAGAACAAGAAGTGCTCTTAACTACTGAGCCAACTCTCCAACACAAGACTTTATTTTTAAACTAATTTTTAATTGCTGTAAAAGTGAGATATGCAAGGTAAATTTTTTTGCTTGTTTTTCTTGAGAGAGGGTTTCTCTGTGTAGCCCTGACTGTCCTAGAACTCACTTTGTAGACCAGGCTGTCCTCAAACTCAGAGATCCACCTACCTCTGCGTCCCAAGTACTGGGATTAAAGGTGTGGGCCACCACCACCAGCTACAAGGTAAAAATTTAAAGTATCATTAAACAGCATAAAATTAGAAGGTCTATATAATACTGCTGTCCCTCTAACATTATATGTGCACATGTAAATATGCAAGTATGTATGTTATATGTACATAGATATGAATATATACTTTAAAAAAAGTTTTCTTGAGATATTCTCTCAATATAGACTAGACTGGATTCTGACTCATAGAGATCTGCCTGCCTTTGCCTCTGAAGTGCTGGACATATATATCTTTCCAACTGATGTGAATATAGTCCACACATTTCTTCACTTGGTCCCTAACCTCATGAAAGTCCCAGAAACCCTTATCTCCCTGACCTCACTCTATCTTTGGTTGCTACTGCTTTGACCTTTCTTGTAGTTCCTGGAAGCTAGGCACACTTAGCTTAAGGCTTTAGCACTTGCCCTTCCGTCTGCCTGGAGTGTTCTTCCACTATGCATCCTCTTGGCTGACCCTCACACTTCCTTCACATCTCTCTGTTCCTGCCCCCTCCTCAGATACTACCATTGGCACTCACAATACCATGTACTACTTCTTCCCCTCCCCCTTCCTTTTACAGGCCTCTTGTTCTAGACAAGCTCTACCATTGAACTACATCCCCTGCTTTACTGCATTTTTCCTCCCTCCCTCTGTCTAAGAGAAATTGCTATGTATACAGGTGTTTTGCCTGCATGTATGTCTATGCACAAGTGTTTGCCTGGTGCCCACTGAGGCCAGAAGAAGTCAATGTAACCCCTGGAGCTGGAGTTACAGGTGATTGTAAGCCAGCATGTGAGTGCTGGGAACCAAACCCAGGCCCTCTGGAAGATCAAGCAGCTGGGGTTCTTAACTGCTTATCTGGGGGCTGGAGAGATGGCTCAGTGGTTAGGAACATTGCCTGCTCTTCCAAAGGTCCTGAGTTCAATTCCCAGCAACCACATGGTGGCTCACAACCATCTGTAGAGAGGTCTGGCGCCCTCTTCTGGCCTTCAGGCATACAGACAGAATATTGTATACATAATAAATAAATAAATATTTAAAAAAAAAAAAACTGCTTATCTGTCTCTCCAGTCACCCTACCCTCCTCTTTGTGATTAAGGCTCAGACAGCCCAGGGTAGTCTTTGACTCACTACATTTTGGAGGATGACCTTGAACTTCCTGATCCTTCTGCCTCCCCCACCCCCAAGTGCTCAAGTCAAGCTGTCTTCTTTCTAGAAGGCAGGCCCTCTCCCTCTCTATCTTCTTCAAGGTCTCTCCTGCCCACCACAAAGTTTGGGATATCTTTCCCCTGAGTGTCTCCCATCTATCTCTTCCTTACAGAGGAGCGTACCACCTGTTTTTACTCAGTGCTGGGGACTCCAACTCAGGGCCTCATGCATGCTACGCAAGCACTCTACCAACACACAGATGCCTGGGCTGGAGAGGTGGCTCAGTGGTTAAGACCTCTTCCAGAGGTCCTGAGTTCAATTCCCAGCAATCACACAGTGGCTCGCAACCATCCATAATGAGATCTGGTGCCCTCTTCTGGTCTGGCCTGCAAACAGAACACTGTATACAGAAATTAATAAATCAAAACCAAAAAAAACCCCAAAAAACAAAAAATCCCCAGCTATATCCCCAGACCCTTTTGCTGCACTTACTGGATTTGCTTACTTTAAACCTTTTTTATTACATTTTAAAATTTATGCATTTATTGGGGGCACTTGTATGCCACAGCACTTTTGTGGAGGTCAGAGGACAACTTGCAGAAGTCAGTTTTCTCCTTCCATCATGAAGGTCTCAGGGCTCAAATTCAGGTTGTCAGGCTTAGCAGCAAGCTTCTTTACTTACTGAGTCGTCTCACCTGTCTAGGTTTCCTTACCTTACTGTCGGTGTCCTGCACAAGGATGAGCTCCAAGACTGGAGGGTCTGTGCTTCCAGTCGCTGTACCAAGAGGCTAAAGAGCATCTCGCAAAAGAGCTACGGTTCAGTTCCCAGCACCCACCTTGGGAGACTCTCAACTGCTTTGTAACTCCAGCTCTGGGTGAGCGCAATGCCTCTGCCCTTTAAGGGCACCTGCATGCACTCAGACATGCCCACACACAGACAGGCACACATACGCATCATTTAAAAACAATAATAATAATAAAAAAAACCTTAAGCGAAAAAGGGTAGAAGCTCAAATTGCTTAAGTTCAAACCTGTTTGGTTTTACTTTTTCCCTTTGAGTCAGGGTCTCACTATGTAGCCCAGGCTGCCTTAAAGCTCAAGATCCTTCTGTCTCAGCCTCCAAGTACTAGGATTATAGATGCCACCATGGCTGGTGGGGACATCTTTATTTCTTAGCTAGTGTGTACACTTGGGAAAGTGAATCAGTTTCCTTCACTAAACCAGATCATCCTTGTATGTAATCCTAGGTTCTTATTAGGATTAATATATGGATGTTATAACATGTTCACAGTAGTAACTGTCAATAGAGAATGTTAGGATTCTTTGATTTATATTTTTATTTTGCTAGAGTTTTGGGTTTTGTTGGGTATGTGTTGTTTGTTTGGAAGTGCCTGGGCCTTGTGCACACTAGGCAATAGCTACAGTGCTGACCTTGCCCCGCACTGTTGGTAGGTTTTATAAAGGCTATTCAGCTAAGCATGATGGTAGATGCCTACAATCCCAGTGTTAGCATTGGCCTGCCCTTAGGAGCCTGACAGGATACATCCAGCTGTAGCCACTAAGAGCATCTCCTGTGCACACTGGCGACATTCCCTTTTAAAAGGTAGGCCTGCCCACCTCCCATCACTTTTTCTTTTTCTCTCCCCCCTTTCTCTTCCACCATTCTTGTCCCTAGGGACCAGTCCCTGCCCCCCACCCTGTCATTTCCCTGCCCTCCTCTCTCTCCTCTTCCAATAAACCTCCCATGTGAGCCCTGTTGCATGGTGTGCCTTCTCTTCACGGAGTTTTCTAAAATTACAACACCTAGCAGTCAGGATGCTGAGGCAGGAGAATCAAAAGTTTGAGGACAGCAGAGGAAACATAAAGTTCTAGGCCAGCCTTGGTGGGCTCCCAGACCCAGTCTCAAAACAAAGAAAATACCAGTTCCCAAAAGGCAATCGAGTAGCATGGTCATGGGTGGCCCTGCCCAGCTTGGCTCTTCCCCATCTTCTAGGTGGTTCTTTCCAGGCCCGTTTCTCTGTCTTTCACTCTCAGACACCAGTGTCTCTGTCACTTCTCACATTCTTGTCTGGTGATCTCATGGTTTTAACTACTACCCAGGCTGCCTTAACTGCCACCCCCAAACAGCCCCGTCCCCTAGCGCCTCAGCTTCTGGTGTCCAAATGCTTTAAAAGCATTTCCATTCTAATTACTTGTTGGGTTGCATGACTCACCGGAGTGTGGGTTCCTCAAGGGCAGGAATAGCATCTCAGTTATCTTTATCTCTGGTACCCCAGGCGAGGTGCTCTTGGTAGTCTGCTGCCTTCTATGCTCAGTCTATGGGAAGGAAGCAAACAGTAAATACGTAGACAGGTCCACTGTGAGACCTGTTAGATACCTCACCATGTCAGTGAGACAAAGCCACAAGAGAGCTGGGAGAAGCTATGGCACACAGTTGTCGGCAAGGATGGCCAGGCTGTGGGCAAAGGCTGAGTGAGTCACATGATGTTTCAGAGACGAGAACTCCAAGGATAACCCAGCACACACGCAAGCCCTGAGGGGCAGCATGTTTCAGGGAGTAGTTGGGCGGCAACAGAGAGACCCTGCGACTGGACATAGGGACATAGTAAGATGAAGGACAGGAGAAGTGATAAGAAGTGGGGTGGGGTGAGAGAGAGGTGGTGGTGGTTTTAGATTTTGCAGAGGCATAAAACCCGTTGGAGGGTTCTGAGGAGAAGGCTGATAAGATATGCCTCGACATTTGAAGGATCATTCTGTCTGCTGTCAGGAATAGACAAAAGGGCTAGAGAGGCTTGTGGCTTTAATCCACGGGAGTCCGGTAAAGGTTCTCAAGACTCTGTTTGGGTATAAAATAGGGGTAAGCACTCACCGACACAGGACCAATCAGATGCCGCCGCTGATCCAGCTGCGGTTGTCCATTCCACTCATTCTGTCCAGAGTGATGAGTACCAACAGCATGCCGCCTGCTCTGCTCTGACCACCCAGGAGAGCGTGAGAGCAAGAGAGAGAGGCTCTTTCCCTCAGTTTATAAACTGTCACCTCCACAGACAAGAATGCACCCTAAAGTTTGTAATCCCCCAAAAGACATTGGCTCAATAGACTGAAATCCCACCACAGAGACTGCTTCCCTGGTGTGCTTGAAACCCTGAATTCAAACCCTTGCACTGAGATAAACTGGGCATGGTGGCACATGCCTGTGATCTCAGAACTTACTAAGTAGAAGTGAGAGGATGGCCCTAATTTGGAGGCCAGCCTGGCTGTTGGGTGGCAAACCTTTTCCTGAGGAGACACAACACACATGTCTACTCTCACCCTAGGTAGGAATCCTGCAACAGATCTAAGTACAAATATCACCAAAGCCCAACTTGGTGAACCAATGATTTTTATTAGGGTTACTTACAGGAATATGGGTGATGGGTTACTTACAGGAGCCGAAATGCAAAGCCCACTGCAGCACGGGTGACAGCTCACAAAGGCTGGGAACCTGGAGCACACCGTGCAGGTTGCAGACAGCTCAGCAGTCTGGAGAGGTCCTTTCCAGGAGCCTCAGTGGGTCTAAACTTCCTCCAAGTAGCTCATCTGATCTTTGCTTCTTCTAAGCGGTTGATCTGATTGAATCTCAGTCTTCTTTGTAGTCTGAGGCAGACTCTCAGCTTTTATTGCTTGCTCTGGCGGGAACCGGGCTAATGAATCTGGTCAGTTTCAGGGACTTCCTAGAGCTATTTTGAGTTGTTTACCTTTCTGTTTAAAGATCTTGCCCAGAATGTTTCAACCTCAAAGAAAACTGTTGCATAACACTGGTCTACACACTGAGTTTCAGGCCAGGGACGGTTATGTAATAAATCCCCCCATCCAAGGACACTCCGAAAAAGGGGGTGCAGGGGAAGTAGTTGGTAAAGGGCTTTTGTCACACAAACACGAGGACCTGAGCTCCATCTCTAGGCTGCCTGCTTGTGATCCTAGCACTGGGGAGTGAGGAGAAGCGGGTTCCTAGCATTCCAGGGCTCACCAGTCTAATCTAATTGTCAACTTCTAGGGGAGTGAAAAACCTATGGTCGGAGAAGTAGAAAGGGCACCTGACTGTCTTCTCTAAACTCCACATGCATGTGCAGACATGTACATATGTGTATCCACACACTAATAAGCACACATATACGCACAAAATCTAAAAACAATAAAAAGAATCATCAAAGAGAGGGGTGGTGGATGCAGCTCAGTAAAGCATTTGCCTAACGTGTCAGACCATGGGTTTGACTCCCAGCTTCTTCAAGAACACTAAAGAACATATAAAACCACGAAGCAAAAACAAAAATATCTCTTCATCCCTATTTTTTGTATTTATTTATTTATTTACTTACTTATTTATATGTGTATATTCATTCCACTGTGGGAATGAGGAGGTCAGAGAATAACTCTGAGGACTCAGTTCTATCCTTCCTACTACATGGGTCCCAGGGTTTGAATTCAGGTCGTCAGGCATGGTAGTAAGGACCCTTTCCTGCAGAGCCATCTCAGCTGGCCCCAGATGCAGAAGATCCTTGAAGCTAGAATAAGTCTTATTGAAGTATTAAATGTAGGAGTGAGAAGCCCGGTGATGGTGGCACACACCTTTAGTCCCAGCGCTTGAGAGGCAGAGGCAGGCAGATCTCTGTGAGTTCGAGGCCAGTTTCTACAGAGCTACTTTTAGGACAGCCAGGGCTACCACAGAAACCCTGTCTTAAAAAAAATGAACTGGTGGTAGTGGCAGGTGGCACATACCTTTAATCCCAGCACTCGGAGAACAGAAGCAGGCAGATCTTTGTAGTTTGAGGACAGCCTGGTCTACAGAGAGAGTTCCAGGACAGCCAGGGCTACATAGAGACACCCTGGCAAAACAAACACTAAGACAAACAAAAAGAAATGAGTTCATGTGAGTTGGAGAGATGGATCAGCAGTTAAGAGCACTTGCTCTTCAGTTCCCAGCTAAGCTTCTCATGACAGCCTGTAACTCCAGCTTCAGGGCATCCGATGCCCTCTTCTGGTCTCCATGGGCACCAGGCACCCAGGTGGTGCACATACAAACATGCAGGCATAACACTCCTATACATAAAATAAATTCAAAGGTTCAAGTATCTAAGAAAAACTGAATAAATGAAGTGTGTGTGTTGTGTGTGTGTGTGTGTGTGTGTGTGTGTGTGTGTGTGTGTGTGAGAGAGAGAGAGAGAGAGAGAGAGAGAGAGAGAGAGAGAGAGAGCGCTTACCAGGCTGCCTAGATCAGAAAACAGGTAAGAGGAAAGTATTAAGAAAACCAACAGAAGACAGAAGATTGATGATATCTTTATATACTTCCATTTACTAGCAAAGAGGAAAGAAAGGTCATTAGTATGAGACTAAAAGAACATATTTTGATTTTTTTAAAAAAAAAAGAAATTTAAAGACAGGAAGAATTGAGTCTATCAACTTAAGGAGGACTGAAGAAAAGGGAAAGACCAGATGTGGTAACACAATTGTAATCTCAACCCTAGAGAGACAGAGACAGGAGGATCAGGAGTTCGAGACAAATCTAGGTTACATGAGTTCAAAGTTAGCTTGGGCTACGGAGCAAGACCGTGTCTCAAAACAAAAGGAGGCAAACAAACAAATACACAAAAAAGGAAAGAAAAATGGCTTGGTGTACATAAGGTTAAGTTCTGGAAACAGTGAACTGAAGTTCACATTCTCCGTTCCCTCACAGCCTCCCAAATACTCCCAAGCCACTATTATCTGACTGCCCCCCCTCTGCTGAAATCATGGCCACCAGAGACCAGGGATTTTCTTTTCTGTCGTGTTATGTATTTACTTTGGTCTTTAGAGACAGGGCCTCAGAGCCTAGGCTGACCTTGTACTTGCTATGTGGCCCAGAATAGCCTCAGATCAATGATCCTTTTGTCTCAGTTTCCCAAGTACTGGGATTATAGATGTAAACTACCATGGCAAGCTCAGACAATGACGACTTTCCTTTCTTTATATTCAATTGTGTGTGTGTGTGCGCGCACATGTGTAAGTGCATGTGTATTGGTCAGAGGACAGCTTCTGGGAATTGACTCTCTCTTTCCACCAGATTGGCCGTGGGGTGTCTCAGTTCTCATTTCCCTGACCTTTCCGTCTGAGATCCTTGCCTCTCTCTGTTGCATAAATTCTCATTGGTCTTAATGATAAAAACCCAGAGCCAGATATTGGTGTACATGCTGAAAGATCAGAGAGAAAAAGGAGCAAGTCACAGCCAACTCTTAACCTTGCTAACACCTCAGCCAAAAAAAGGACTGAGCTCCTGTCTCCTCGCGCCTTATAATCCTTTCTCTACCCAGCCATATCACTTCCTGTCTGTCTGTCAGTACAGAACTCAAGACCTCTATTGTTAACTCGTGTCTAGCTCCACCCTCTGATCTTCAGGCAAGCTTTATTTGTTATCATCACATCTCTCCATCTCCAAATGGTGGTTTCTCAGAGCCATAGTCTTAGACTGCCTTTATTTTCATTAGTTTATGTGTTAATTCACATCCCAAAGTCCTGCTGCCTGGAAGGCTGTAGGTGCCGAGGATATAGGTAAACATCCATGTGCTCACTTAACGTGGGATTCCTTCCTAAGCAGCCCGCCTACTCCCCAAACTGCGCATCTAGCACTAAACACCATTCTGGATTTCAGACACACCTACCTAATGCTTTGTTGAGTATCTTCTCTAGTACGTCCTGTGCTGAATGCCTCTTTGCTCTGGTTTGCCTCTCGTGTTCCCTCTATGAAGCACCCTGCCATGGACTGCTGTTCTCCACAACATTTCTCAGTACTGTGCTCTGATGCTGACCTTCTCAAGATGGAAATCTGATTGTGGTCCTTTAAAATACTTCAGTAAGCTTAGCCTTTTCAAGATCCTCCACTGACTCTAAGTCTCCACCCTTTGCCTCCTGTGGCCCCGCCTTGCTGAATTCATCCTCTGTAGCTGCTCAGAGCTGTCTGATCCTGCTTTGGTGCCCATCTCTGCTGTCTAATGTGCCCATCTTCCCCTTCTCATCCCCTTGGCCGGCTTCTAGTCCACTTTCACCCTCTACACCCCAGCCTTGCTCAGCCTCTCCTAGGGGGTCCCTCATGCACAGTCTAGACAGATGCTTGCTGCTGATCTCGCTGCATCTTGAGCTTGTATGGCTTGTGATTATTTATTTTGTTAGCCCTTCCACTGGACTCTTAGAGATCGAAAACAGAGCTGTGTCATACGTATGAGGGAGAGAAGTTCCGCCCTCCCGGTAAAGACAGAAGAAGCCCTTAGGTCTAATAACACATGGACAGTGATGGTATTGCCAACTGCTTTGTGGCATCTAACCACTGTTGTGCCTCCACCGCCATGTGATACACGCCTGGACTCAAAGATGCCCAGAGCACTGCTTTAGACAGCTTTCCGCTATCACTGGGGATGTAGCTCTGTAATAGAGCACTTGGCAGGCAAGCATGAGGTCCTAGGTTCAATCCCTGGCAGAGAGAAAACAATCTAGAAACATGCTTTATTATTATTATTAATTATTTTGGTTCTTTGACACAGAATCTCACAATGTGGTTTTGCTGGCTGGCTTAGAACTCACTCCGTAGCTCAGACTGACCTTGAATTCCTGTCAATCCTCCTGCCTTAGTCTCCCAAGTACTAAGATTATAAGCACACACCTTATATCTTGCTAGGAAGTATGTCTTATAAAACTTCAGAACACAGGCTGGCAAGGCGTCTCAGTGGTAAAGGCACTTGCTATGCAACCCTAAATGAACTAGAATCTCATCCCAGAACACACAGTAGAAGTAGAGAATCAACTTCTGATCTCTGACTCTGTTTCTCTGGCTGGCAGCAGGTGAGATATTTCTTTTTCTTCTTTCAGACCAGGCAAGATGGCTCATACCTGTAACCCTAGCACTTAGATGTGGGAGCAAGGTAGGGAGTTTGAGGTCAGCCTTGACTGCATAGTAAGTTCTAGGCCAATCTAGAATGAAACCCTGTTTCAGTAACTAAATAAATGGGGGCTGAAGAAAAGGCTCTGGGTTGAGAGTGCTAACAGCTGTCTGTAACTCCAGTTCTAGGGAATCCAAGCCTTCTGGCCTTTGTAGGCTCCAGGCACACGTGTGGCACACAAAGATATATGCAGGCAAAATGTCCATATGCATAAAATAACAAATAAATAAATTTCTTCATTATATTCTTTAATATGGCAACTTCATCTCCTGCACTGTGAAGCCTGAGACTGGAGAGAAGACTCTGCAGTTAAGAGTATATATTGCCCTTGCAGAGGACCTGGGCTCAGTTCCCAGCACTCGTGCAGGGCAGCTCACAGCTGCCTGTAACTCACAACTACCTGCAGCTCCAGGGGCATCTGATGCTTCTGTCCTTTCTGGCCACCCACTCTCATGTTCACACACAGACATACAGACATACAATTAAATAAATTTTTTTTAAAGTTGCCTGGCGGTGGTGGTGCATACCTTTAAATCCAACACTTGTAAAGCAGAAACAGGCAAATCTCTGTGAGGTCAAGGTTGGTCCGGTCTAAAAAGCTAGTTCCAGGACAGCCAGAGCTACACAAAGAAACCCTGTCTCAAACAATCAAATAAATAAAGTCGTGAAGGTCACATAGGATAGGACTTTGAGTGGGCTCATTAATCATCATATAAATCTGACTTTAAACCAACCAGCCGGAAACTGCTCATTTCCAGAGCCACACCCACTTTATCATCCCTGCTCATTCTTCCTTTATATTGTCATTGCTGTGGTTCCAGGAAATGGAAACGTTCTGTTTGCTCTAAATTATCTTGAAAAAGTTTGTTGGATCTATCCTTACCAAGTAATGTTTGCTTTGTTTTTAATACAAGTTAAAAAAAAAAAACTGGGACGGGGGAATAAAACTGACAGTATTATCCCTAAACGAGATGTCTGTCTGTTTATAAAAGTCATGCTTCAGTCTAAATGTGTGGTTTAAGATTACCTGCAGCGATCCAGCCAATTCTCTAAGGCTAACAGGACCACAGCTCAGTAGATCTAATTCAGAACAAAATTTTTATCCATAGATGGGATGGAAAATCTAGGTGAGGATTAAGGTCATGGCCAAGGTACAAGAGGAGGAGGAAGTCTGAGTTAATTATAACCTTGGTTTTGCCTTCTTAATTCCAGGAAGCTGTCCCTTAGCTAGGTGGACAATGTGTTGATTGAGGCACATTCTCAGAGGCATTAGAAGCTACCAGTTCTTGAGTTCTGAGATGTATTCCATAAGGGACAGTGTCAGTATTGAGCAACTAGATATCTGTCATTTAAGAAGACCTCTGAGCAAGGATTTGGTTATTTTCTTTCTGGCAATGATAACTGGCCTGAAAGATTTGCCAAAGCCATCATTCTCAAAACCAGTTGAGTAAAGGTAATTTGGCATGTTTTTGTTGTTTAAAGTGCTGGGAATTAGCACGGAGGGCCTGGATATATGAGGCCAACACTGTATTCCCACTTGCTACCCAGGGCTAAATTTCCAGCCCCTTGACATGTTTTTGAATAATATCATAATGGATATTTTAAAAACATTTTTACATTACGTGTCTGTGTGTGTATGTATGTGCAAGGGTGTCATAACTTGTGTGCATGTGGAGGCTGAAGGACAATTTCTGAGCGTTAACTCTCTTTTTCCTTTGTGTGGGTTCCAGGCTTGGGGCTAGCGCCTTTACCTGATGAACCACATCACCGGCTGGCATTGCATTTATTTGCTAATTTTTAAGACTTAGAAATTATTGCCAGACAGACAGTGGTGGCGCAGGCCTTTAATCCCAGCACTCGGGAGGCAGAGGCAGGCGGATCTCTGTGAATTCAAGGGCAGCCTGGTCTACACAGTGAGCTCCGGGACAGCCAGGGCTACACAGAGAAACCCTGTCTTGAAAAACAAACAATCTCTTCTGGATTGAGAGTGGGCTCAATGGTAAAGAGCGCGTGTTGTTTCCCAAAGGACTGGGGTTCAAGTCAAAGCACCCACATGGCAGCTCACAACCATCTGTAATGGCAGCTCCAGGAGATTCACTGCCCTTTTCTGGCGTCCACAGGCACCAAGCATGCATATGATGTATAGACATACATGCAGGCAAAGTGCCCGTACATATAGAATAAAAATAAAATTAAAACTGCTATTTCAGCACAATGTATACATGTATTTAACCATCACATGGCACTCCGTAAGTACCTATAGTTTTCTTGTTATTTTGTCTATTTTTTTTGAGATGGCTTTCTCTACTGCCTGCCTCTGCCTTCAGAGTGCTGGGATTAAAGGCATATACAATATCACCACCTGGGAAAATTTTTATGCTTTTATGTATCTATTCAAAATAATTTAATTTACAAATACAGCAGTGGACAATTGTATAAAAGCATACTTATAGTAGGATATAATAGGGCACGCCTTTAATCCCAGCACTTGGGAGGCAGAGGCAGGCGATCTCTGTAAGTTCGAGACCAGTCTGGTCTACAAATCAAGTTCCAGGACAGCCAGGACTATACAGAGAAACCTTGTCTCGTAAAACCAAGCAACTACAACAAAACAAAAAATCATACTCTGGGGGCTGGAGAAATGGCTCAGTGGTTAAGAGCACTGACTGCTCTTCCAGAGGATTTAGGTTCAATTTTCAGCACCCACATAGCAGCTAGCAACAACTTTCTGTAACTCCAAGGTCTGACACCCTCACACAGACATACATGCAGGCAAAACACCAATGCAAATAAAAACAATATGCTGGGTGGTGGTGGCATATGCTTTGAATCCCAGCACTTGGGAGGCAGAGGCAGTTCGATGCCATTCTGGTCTACAAGAGCTAGTTCCAGGATAGCTAAGGCTGTTACACAGAGAACTCCTATCTCGAAAAAAAAAAATAAATAAATAATTAAAAATCATGCTCACTGCTTACCGTTTGTGAGGCGACAAAAACCAGAAAAACAAAACAATGAGAAATGGCCGCCATTATACAAACCAAAGACTTCACGCTCTGTGTGTACACATGTACGTAGATACATATGGAAGTCAGATGTCTACCTTGGGGTTTATTTCCTAGGGGTGGTCCACTTTTTATTTGTGACAGAATCTCTCACTGCTCTTTTTTTTTTTTAAGCTGTATTTATTTATTATGTACACAGTGTTCTGTCAGAAGAGGGCACCAGATCTCATCAGCCACCATGTGGTTGCTGGGAAGAACAGACAGTGCTCTTAACATCTGTACCATCCATCCTCCAGCCCCTCTCTCTGGTTTTGGCCTAACCAAGTAGGCTAGGCTGGCTGGCCAGAAAGCCACAGGGATCTGTCTGATTCTGTCATCCTAGTGCTGGGATTACTGTTGTTGTTGTTGTTATTATTATTATTATTATTGTTTTTCTTTGTGTAGCCTTGATTCTCCTAGAACTAGCTCTATAGAGCAAGGTTGGCCCTGAACTCACATAGATCTGCCTGATTCTGCCTCCTGACTGATGGGATTAAAGGTGAATACCACCACAGCCTTGCCCAGTGTTGGGATTATAAATGCACGTCAGTATGCTCTATTTTTTGTTGTTATTATTGTTTGTTTGTTTGCTTTCTGAGACTAGGTCTATGTTGCACTAGCTGGCCTGAAACCCTGTGTAGATCAGACTGGCCTGGAATGCACAGAGATCTGCCTGCCTCAGTCTCTCCAGTCCTGACGTTAAAGCTGTGTGCCACACTCCTCCTGGCACACTTGGTTTTTGAATATGGGTGCTAGGATTGAACTCATCACTTCGCTGACGGAGCTATCTCCCTATCTCTAAGACTTTGCACTCTAACACAAAAATCTAAGCCTAAACCAGGTATGGTGACTTACTCCTGTAATGTCGGAGGAGTCTAAGGCAGAAGGATTGATGTAAGGCCAGCCTGGAATACACATTGGGACCCCATCTCTATAAACCAAACCAAACAAACAATGATGTGCTGGCTTATGTGTGTCTTATGTCAATTTGACAAAGCTAAAGTTATATAAAAGGAGGGACCCTCAATTGAGAAAATGCCTCCATAGGATCCAGATGTAGAACATTTTCTTAGTGATTGACAAAGGAGGGCCCAGCCCATTGTGGGTGGTGCTGTCCCTGAACTGGTGGTCCTGGGTGCTATAAGAAAGTGGGCTGAGCAAGCATGTTAAACAAGCCAGTACTAGCAGCCCCCTCCACAGCCTCTGCATAGCTCCTGCCTCCAGGCTTCTGCCATGCTTGAGTTCCTGTCCTGACTTCCTCCAGTGATGGACTATGATCTGGAAGGGTAAGCCGGATAAACTCTTCCTTTCCCGAGTTGCTTTTGATCATGGTGTTTCATCACAGCAATAGAAACTCTAAGAAAAATGACAATAAAAAGCTGAGTGTGGACAGCCCAGGCTTTCTAAAGACATCCACAGGCCGAGCTGGGTTCTCCTGGCCCGGGCTAGTTGAAGAATCCACAGGCCCATTATTGTGAGCAAATATATGGTGTAGAAATGGGAGAGAAAGAGATGTGAACCAGTTCATGTGCTGTGGAAAAAAGCAGAATTGAAGCAACAAAGGCAGTGAGGAACAGGCTGATGTGGGTGGCCTGCTAGCCAGGGGCTATGGTGGTATCTGGGCCCCATCTGTTGATAAGGGTCATGTCTGGGTCTGTGGTCCTACCCTAGACAAGGTCTGTGTTGACATCGTGGCCCATGTTGCCACCTAAGACCACGTGATGCCTGGGGTCTGAGCTGCCACCTGTGGCCATGTTGGTGTCTAAGGATGGTGCCACCACAGGGGCTATGCTGATCTGAGAGGCCTGCTCTGCCACCTGGTGCCATGGGGACATCTGGGCCCCAACTGCCACTGAGGGCCCTGCCTGGGTCCATGGCTTTATTGCAGCAAGGGTTTGTGTTTCTGTCCATTGCTCCTGTTATCACTGAAGAATGCCCAGGGTCTGACCTGCCATCTGAGGCCATGTTGGTGTCTGAGGGCCATGTTGCTGCCAGGACATACTGATCTGGGTGGCCTGTGTTGCCACCCAGGACCATGTCTGGGCTCATGACCCTGCCAAAGCCCATTTGATAGTCTGTGGTTCCTGTTACCACCAAAGGCCATGTAGCTACCTGGGACCTGGGCCACATCTGGGGCTATGTTGTCTCCCAGGGCATGCTGCCACTGGGGCCATGCTGTCTGAGTGACCTGTGCTGCCACCTGGGGTCATGGTGACATCCGGGCTCAGGCTAATGCTAAGGACCATGTCTGGGTCTGTGGTCCTACTACAGCTAGAGTCTATGTCGATGACCATGACCTGTGTTGCCACCAAAGACCACACGGATGCCTGAGGTCTAGACTGCCATGTGTGGCCATGTTGAAGTCTGAGGGTCATGCCACCACAGGGCCCACGCAGATCTAAGTGGTCTGAGCTGCCACTTGGGGCCGTGGTGAACATCCAGGCTCAAGCTCTGCCAAGGCCCATGTCTGGGTCCATGGTTCTGCGGCAGCTGGGGTTTGTGTTGATCTCTGCTGTGACCCATGTTACCACAGAGGGCCACAGGAACTGTGTGTGTTGAAATCCAAGGGGAATGCTGAGCTAGCACTGCCCTTTGCTGGCCCTGGGAGAGCTGACCTTCCCCTTCCCTGGCGGCTACAGCAGAGGAGCTGGCCCCACACTCAGGATGGGTAAGAAGGGAGGCCCCAGTGGCCCAAATCAGCTGCCGCAGGATAGTCGAGAGGCGTTTCACTGAGGGTTCAGTGATGATGGTGTATCAGAAATCGGAGCCCTTCAACCAGGCAGCAACTCATCGCCGTGTGTATTTGCGAGTAAAGCTGAGTGGACAGAACGGTAGAGCAGGGCACACGGAGCTTCAGTGCCACTAAGGGGAATGGAGAGATGTTGGAGTGGAGGGAGAGATGGATCATCAAAATGTTTTGTTTTTAATTAATATATTTAGAATTTGGGGGAGATATTATGGGGATAAGGGTGGATATGCAGGGCCTGGGAAATGAGCAGGATTGGGGTGCATGATGTGAAAGTCCCAAGAATCAATAAAAAATTATGTTTTGAAAAAAGCTGTGTGGGGGAATGTGGGGGAGTAGGGGGAGGGGAAAGGGGGAAATGGGGTTGAAATGTAAAATGAAAAAAAATTTGACTTAAAAAAAAAAAACTGAGTGTGAGCTGGGCAGTGGCAGAAGACACCACACCTTTAATCCCAGCATTTGAGAGGCAAAGGCAGGCAGAGTTCAAGACCAGCCTGGTCTACTGAGTGAGTTCCAGGACAGCCAGGGCTACAAAGAGAAACCCTGTCTTTAAAAACAATGCTGGGCATGGTGGCACATGGCTTTAATTCCAGTATCACTTGGGAGGCGGAGCCAGGCAGATCTCTGTGGGTTCGAGGCCAGCCTGGTCTACGAAATGAGTTCCAGGACAGCCAAAGATACACAGATGTAAAGATACCTGTTTCAAAACCTGCTACCCCCCCCCCCCCGCAAAACAAAACAAAACAAAAAACAAACAAA
>NW_026067973.1:625411-663566 GCF_014885135.2 Alexandromys fortis
ATGTATACAATATTCTGTCAGTGTGTATGCCTGCAGGCCAGAAGAGGGCACCAGACCCCATTACAGATGGTTGTGAGCCACCATGTGGTTGCTGGGAATTGAACTTAGGACCTTTGGAAGAGCAGGCAATGCTCTTAACCTCTGAGCCATCTTTCCAGCCCCCTAAAAGTATTCTTGGTAAAAGTGATGCTACTGTGGTCCAGGGACCATTGTTTGGAAACCAATGCCCCACACCTATGTTGAAATTGCCAAGTAGTATAGCAGTGGTTCTCAACCTGTGGGTCGTGACCCCTCATGGGAGGTGTGTCACATATCAGACATCCTACACATCAGATATTTACATTACGATTCCTGACAGTAGTAAAATTACAGTTAGGAAACAGCAACCAAGTAATTTTCTGGCTGAAGGCACCATGACATGAGGAACTGTATTGAAGGATCGCAGTGTTAGGAGGCTCAGAGCCACTGTTAAAAGAGTGATAATGAACCAGGAGACAAAATGGGCAAGAGAAAAAGGGGATGATCTGGTGATCCGGAGGCAACCATAGGCAGTAGTAGACAATCACATGACTTAATATTTTAAAGTGGTGTTTTTATGAGAACTGATTAGAAACCATGTGACCAAACAATATTTGGAAGCTGAAAATGGGATTAAGGCAAAGCCAAAGATAGATTGCCAAGGGCCATGCGTGCAGTGTGCTAATTAGTGTGGGGGCTTCTGTGTGGGTACAGGAAAGAACACTGCTATGGCGTGTCCCTGGTGCACTGTGCTGGTCCTCATCACCAGACGGCACAGTCAGGGCAATTCGCGTCCTTGTAGAAATGAAAATCAAGCTAATTAAGGGATAAGAAGTCCCACAAAGCTATATGGTATTTAGGGTTAGGAAGATTGCTGCCTAAGGGGCAATAAATCTTGGCGTAGCTTGAAAGTGGCTCAAAACAGAGTTGAAGCAGCAGGAAAGCAGGATGATCTATGGAAACACACCTCGGGGGCATTGGTCTAGCGGGGATCGTGAGCGTGGCTGGGACAGACTGCAGCGGAGCACCGCTGCATGGACCCCATTCGTGCTTCCTTCCTTACTACCCACAAGTCCTAGCCAGTCCTCATTGTTGCCCCTGCTCAGAGCTCGACCTTTGATCTGTTAGGAGGGTAAATTCTAAATGTAATGCGTCTTAAAGAAAGTGGGAGGTTAAATGAGAGTCAGTACAAGTGTTTTAAAAATATAAACAGCTAGTTGGGTGGTGGTGGCACACAACTTTAAACCCAGCACTCGGGAGGCAGAGGCTGAGGCAGGAGGATCTCTGAGAGTTCCACATCAGCTCATCTACCATAGTGAGCTCAATGCCAGTCGAGGCTACCTGGTTACATACGCACATGCGCGCACACACCCACACACACTCTCTCTCTTCTCCTGTCTCTGTTGGCAGCACTGGTGATCAAACCCAGGGCCTTGTTCATACGAGGCAGGTGCTCTACCCCTAGGGGTTGCTTTCCCAGGGGTCTCTGTTTTGTAGCCCTAGCTGGCCTCTGCCTCTGAAGTGTTGGGATTCCGTGTGTGCAGCATTGTTTGCCTTCACATTACTCTTAAAATAATGAGAGTCTGAGGCTGGAGAGATGACAAGCAGTTAAGAGCACTTGGTTCCTGGCACCAGTATGGTGGCTCCAACCATTTGTAACCCCAGTTCCAGGAAATCCAACACTCTCTTTTAGACCTCCTTGAGCACCAGGCACACATTTGGTGCACATAAGTACTTGAAGGCAAAACATTCCTACACATAAAGTCTGCAAAAAAGCAAAGCAAGACTCAACAAAAAGTCTTTGCTGTTTACTGACATTATGTGTTTGTTTTGTTTTGTTTTTGAGACAGAATTTCTCTGTAGCTTTGGAGTCTGCCCTGGAACTGGCTCTCTAGACTAGTCTGCCTTCAAATTCAGAGATCTTCCCTCAACCTCTCAAGTGCTGGGATTATAGGCCACGTGTCACAGGCCTGGTTTATGCAATGCTAAGAATTGAGCCCAAGGCCTTGTGTGTGCCAGGCAAGAAATCTGCCAACTGAGCTGCACATCTCAGTCCTGATCAAATCCTTTTCCTAAAAAGAAATTGTATTGGCAGACGGGTATGGCTGGGCACATGTGAAGGTCAGTGGACACCTCGCAGGAGCTGCTTCTCTCCTTAACCATGTGTGTTCCAGGGACTTGAATTTAAGTATCAGGTTTGGTGGCAAGTAGCTTTACCCACTGAGTCCTCTTTCTGGCTCCACGGAATAGCCAGGCTGGCCCCATGACCCTTCTGCTTAAGAATCTCAGCATATCCGGCTGCTGGATACAACCAGGCAGAGAAATTCTCAATATGGCATAAAAGGTGTTTCATGTTCTCAACATTCTGGCTTTACCCCTTACTCCTGTCCCGTCCACTACTTCAGACATACTGTTCTCTTCCACAGTGCCCACTGTGCCAGAAATTTCAGCTGTGTTGCTTTTTCTGTGCTTCTCTGGTGAGGGTTTCTGTGTCTAACAGCTCTGGCTGTCCTGGAACTCACTCGGTAGACCAGGCTGGCTTCAAACTCAAGAGATCCATCTGCCAGCCTGGTCTACAAAGTGAGCTCCAGGATGGCCAGGGCTGTTACACAGAAAAAGCCTGTCTCAAAGAACAAATCTGTCTATCTATGTATCTATAATTTTTTTGTGTATGGGTGTTGCACCTACATTGCATGTATGTCTGCTCACTATGTGTATGCCTGGTGCCCAGAGGCCAGAAGTGGGCACTGGATTCCCTGGACCTGGAGTTAAGAGATGGTTGTTAGCTGCCATGAGGGTGCTGGGATTTGAACCTGGGTTTTCTAGGAAGAGATCAGCCAGTGCTCCAGATGAGCCTTCAGGCTTAACCTTTGATTGTCCTGTTCCATTTTCCCTGTTGGCATTACAGGTGCACACCTATTTTTCACCACAGACTAGCTTTGTGGTTGTCCCATACCTTACTCCCTTCTTATATTCTCCTGGTTTGGCAGGGGCTCTAAGTAGCCTAGTCTAGCCTTGTACTCTTGAACCTCTTGCCTCAGTCTTGAGTGGTGTAATTGAGAGCAAGTGTGCCTCCCTGGTTTATTTTAGGTTATCTCCAGTTCTCTCTTGACCCAACTTCTCAAAGTAGTATGCGTTAGCCTCTTTCAAATGCATCTTCCTCTGTTCTCATCTAAAGACCAGACTGGGCTCCCAGAAGAGGGAAGAGTCTTGAACAGGTTTCTATGTCTAGGAAGTTCTTGGAACTTAGGCGATACACATCAACAACTGAACTACAACAACAAAAAGCACTCAGCATTCACAACTTTCACGAAACCCATACAGTTTTCTGCTAGGAGGTAAGGTATGTGGAGGCACTGAAGGCAAGCAGACTGGTGAAATCCAGCAATGACTACAGCAGCCCACTGCTATTCTAATCTAAGGGATTCTAGACACAGATAGTCAGACAGAGGTGTGCTGTAGGGTAAAGGAGGAAGTAGTGGAGTAGAAGCTGAGGGCCTTCTGGTGTGACTGTTGCTTAAAAAAGGAGCATTACGTAGCACGAACTTTTGTGAGCTACAGCAGGCACTGACTGACTTCACAGCTCTGTTGTGTGTTTCGCCTGGTTTTACTAGTCATGTACATGGAAGAGAAATTCCCCTAAACCACCACAGAAGTACTTGGCAGTCCTTCACTTTGATGCAACCTATACGACGGATACTTCTGGAAACAGGGTGGTTTCAGTTTTGATTACTTGTGTTCCTGCATAAGTTGCTGAACACCACTTCATATTTTGGAAGAGTAGCAGTCTCCACAGTGACCTTGTTATCTCTAGAAAAGCCGTGCTGTTTCTTAATTAGGGTATAGGAGCACTGTTGCAAATGCAGGCTACAAATGTGGGATCAAGAGGACAAAAGCTGAACACTATTGTACTGTAGACTATATGCTTTACAAGAAATGTACAGCAACCTTGCTTATGAGCAGCTGTAACAATTAGGAATGGGTTAGAAACACCCCTCACCCAAGCAGAGACGTCAGGCTGCAGCAGAAGGCAGTGCTGATCAGTACCCCTCTTCCATCCAGACAAACTGATGCTAATCACTGCTTACTTCAGGCTATAATCCACCACTTACTCTTGGAGGACACTGTCCTAATTGTTATCTACTGTATCTTGAAAAGCTACTAAAGTCATAAAACCAGATGAATGCGAGAAGTCCCAGTTAGATTTTTTCTTTTAAAGGGAGAGACAGGGCCTATCTACATAATCCTGGCTGTTCTAGCACTAGGTACACAGACCAGGAAAGCTTTGAACTCAAAGATCCGCCTGCTTCTGCCTCATAAGAGCTGGAATAAGAGGAGTATGCCACCACACCAGACCATCCCATTACATAGCTCTTCCACCTTGCTTTACTGTCAAAGTTATTATAAACATGTCTAAGACTACTACCCCCTACTATTTTTGCTTGAGGCAAATATTCAAATTGACAAGCACCCCCAACACTTTTACAGAATTAAGACAAATAATCCAATTTTCTTTTTTGTAATTATTATTTTTGAGATGCGATCTCATATAGCCCAAGCTGACCTTAAACTCCTGTCTCTCCCCCATATCTCCTTTTGAGACAAAGTCTCATTATATTATATGATCAGGCTGGTCTTGAACTCCTTGATTCAAGTGATCTTATTTCATTCAGTCTTTTCAGTTGTTGGTATATGCCACTTACATCTGCTTAAATTTTTGGTGTCTCTCTTTTTAAAGATAAGAGTTTCATTGTATAACTATGGCTGCCTGGAACTATGTAGACAAACCTGTCTTCGAATCTCCCAACTCTACCTCCCAATGGCTAAGCCTACAGATGTGGGCCACTATGCTTGCAGAATGTTTTAAACCTGAATTAAAACTGTATCATCATGTATTATGTAACACACACACACACACACACACACGCACACACACTCATCTTTTCTAATTGCAGGTTAAACAGACACACACTCAAACTTGTACCAATGTAACAAGGCCAAAGACAACACAACTTACTATCAGAAAAGGAAAAACTGTGACCGCCTATATAGTACTTGACAGAGAAACACTGCTATTTGACAGTTGGTATTTTATTCAGATAGCAGTCTCATTACATGTGGTCCAAGAATATTGAAAGAACTCAAATAAAATCAGATGTGAAGGTCAGTCTTCACACATCATAGCCAACGATGCCACGTTTGCCTATGATCTCTCCGACATAAAACCACATCCACACCTCAGTGGCCACCAAACCATTCAGCACAGCTTCCTGGAAAAGAGAAAGCACAAATTTTAAGATACTTTAAAAAATAAACAAACAAATAAAAAACCCAACACATATTTGAAACTATTCTCTCAGATTGACAGAGAACATAAGGATACTATTCAAAACTACAGAAGAGTTTTAGCCAAAGTCAGGAATTACTGATGTTCAATGTTCAACTTCTGAGAACCTTGAACTTTCAATTTTGTAAGCCAAATGGGCCTGGGCTTATAAATTCTTTCAAAGGAATTTTTAAAGACCTGAACTGACTTAACCCTTTCATTATTACTTTATGAGACACTTTATGGGCTCTAAAACAACCCACATCCTGGAAGTGGCTCAAACATCAGACAGGGCACTCATAGGAAGGCTTGTCTCTGAACAGACACTTCTGTCCATCAAAGATGAAGAACTCTGTCTTCTTCTCTTTTACACCTCATTTTCTTCATTTTTATTTACTATTATTTGGTTTAATTCTTTCCAAGTATTGTTCTAAGTCCTTGAAGAGAGAGGAAAAAAACCCCACATATGGTTCTAGAAAGCACTGTTTCATTCAAACACAAACTAGGATCTAGAAACTCTTACTTGGAAAACTACTTAGATGCTTTTGCTACCATCAATAGGGGCCTTTCTGGAGGTCATTTTCCCTTCGGTTATGCCAGAGGCCACTAGAAGCCTCCTGTCACCCACTCCCCAGGTGAGGGCTCTAGCTCCAGCAGTTACTAAAACTGAAACTTAAAAGTCAAATTCCAATTCTTGTGGCCTTTAACATACATGCAATTTGAAAACCCATATTTTAGTATTTTTGTTCTAGAGGTTTTTATTTTTTTATTTTTATTTATTTTTAGCTGAAATAGGGATAATTCTAGGACAAAACCAAACCAAACTAACAAAAACAAAAAACAACCCAACAAAGGCAGCCATCAGATTATACTATACTAATATTAGGAAGGAAATCAAGGCTGCCACTTATTCGAGATGCTCACCTTTATGCTCTAAGACCAAAACTAGACCAAGACAAAGAATTAGCTGAATTATTTCTATACAGATTACAAAATTTCTTAGCAGCCAAAAAAGATTATCTCTCATTATGTTGGATTCTACTTTATTGGGAAATAGATATATTAACCAAAAGAATTGGAAAAATTCCCCAATAAAGACATTTTCTGTCACAAACATATTTTTTTCACAGCCCATAGTTACCTTAACCGTAAGATGTTTGAAGCTACCAGTTTTAGCACTTTGAATTATTTTTTTCGCACTCTGAATAGCTGCAGGGAGTTCAGCAGGGGTTGGGGGAACCAGCTCAACCTTGGCGTATTGCCAAAATGTGGCCAATCGAGGCTTCGAGTAAGTTACAGCAGCTGGAAAACAAAACATAACAAAACAAAAAACCCAGGATGAACTCACTAGAGATCGAAAGAAGCAGATGTGTGGGCTGGACACAAATATTTATTTATGTATCACATCCACTCGCTGCTTGGAGTGAATGTGCAGTGGGTGTGAAAAGTCAGAGCTGCTGCTCCCTGGTAACAAGAAGCTTTTAAAGATGCAGAACACCTGTGTCACAGGGCCACTCAACCGACAGAAGCTCTAAGCAGTCAACTGTGCTAGGATTCATAGTGGCCAGCTAGTATTTACTCACC
Organism: Alexandromys fortis; assembly: GCF_014885135.2. Taxonomy (NCBI): domain Eukaryota; kingdom Metazoa; phylum Chordata; class Mammalia; order Rodentia; family Cricetidae; genus Alexandromys; species Alexandromys fortis. Next base: position 632,340 of record NW_026067973.1, read on the forward strand.
TCTGAATGGCAAATCTAATTAACTATAAAGTTACTGGTCCCTAATTTGAAAACAAAGACAAAGCAATTTATTCATTTTTCTTAGTAGAAACACCGTATTTGAAAAGAAGGAGTCCAGAAGGGTAAGAAGCTACATAGAACAACATCCTTTAATAGTAAGATTGAAGCTCATCACGATATTGGCCACAAGTCCAGATGAAATCATATCACTTAGTATCCATTTTTGATACCCTTAGCAATATGTGCTAGATTAACTCTCTTTCACCAGAGCACAGTTACACCCCCTTTCAAAACTACACTCATAATAAAAAAAAATTTACATGTATTGGTAACAGAAATTGAAACTAGACTATACTGGGTGGTGGTGGAGCACACCTTTGATCTCAGCAGTCAGGAAGCAGAGGCAAGAAGATCTCTGTGAGTTCAATGCCAGCCTGGTCTACAAAGAGAGTTCCAGGACAGCCACGGCTAAACAGAGAAACCCTGTCTTGAAAGACCAAACCAATCAATCAACCAAACCCCTAAATCTGCTAGAAATTCCCTAGAATCATAAGCCAAAATTCCTTGATGTGTTCACTATTTCACATCAATGAACTCAGTAGGAGAAGTAATGATGAAATCAGCAGAGTGTGGAGATGTAGCTTAGTGGTAGAGCACATGCAAATAAATATCTGGACTAAAGTTGTAGCAAAGAGAGACAGAGACACACAAACTGAGGAGAGAAACATATAGAAACTGTAAAGGCAACTGGGTGGTGGTAGCACATGCCTTTCACAGCACTTTGGAGTCAGAGATAAATCTCTGAGTTTGAGGCCAGCCTGATCTACATAGTGAGTTCCAGGATAGCCAGAGTTACACAGAGAAACCCTGTGTGGAAAAACAAAAAACAGGGTTGGAGAGGTGGCTCAGAGGTTAAGAAGAGCACTGGCTGCTCTCCCAGGTCTTGAGTTCAATTCCCAGCACCTATATGGTGGCTCATAATCATTATATAATGAGATATGGTGCCCTCTTCTGGCCTGCATAGATAAATGCAGACAGAACACTGTATACATAATAAAATAAATAAAAAAAGAAAAACAAACAAAAAGGAAACTGCAAGAGCAAGAAGTGCTCTTAACTACCGAGCCATCTCTACCACCATTTATTTATCTATACAGACTAATATGCGAATATAAGTATGTGTCTGAATATCTGTTGTGTTGGCTAATTTTGTGTCAACTTGAAACAAGCTAGAGTCATTTGGTAAGAAGGAACCTCAACTAAGAAGGGGCATCTTGATTGGTGAGTGATGTGAGAGGGTCCAGCTCACTCAGGATGGTGCCACCCCTGGGCTGGAGGTCTAAAAAGGCAGTCTGAGTAGGGTGGCGGCGGCAAACACCTTTAATTCCAGCACTTGGGAGGCAGAGTGGGTTCCAGGACAGCCAGAGCAACACAGAGGAAACCCTGTTTCAGAAACAAACAACCAAAAAACCAAACCAAAACAAGTAGGTTGAACAAGCCATGGGGAGCAAGCAGCACTCCTCCTTGGTCTCTGCCTCAGAAGCTGGCTCTAGGTTCCTGCCCTGATTTCCCTGGATGATGGATTTCACACTGTAAAGATGAAACACACCCTTTCCTCCCCAACTGCTTTTGGCTATGGTGTTTACCACAGCAAATGAAACTGTCAACTTTAAAAATACTCTAGCAGCAAGAAAAAAGCCCAATACCTAAATGGTAATTTGTAATTCCATTGTTTAATAAAAGGAACTAGGGCTTCTTGGAGAAATGGCCAATCCTAAGGCTGGGCCGAGAAATAGAGTCATCATCATGTAGAACCAAAAAGATGAGGCATGTTAAGGGGCAGAGGCGCCAACTTAAAAGATCTACAGATGGCCACGGCTGGCACAATCTCAGCAATAAATGACACATAATTAGATATGAGAAGCATGGAATAAATTTAAATGAGCCAGTGCAATGTACAACTGAAAAAAAATAAATGGGAAAAAAGAAGAAGAAAGAAATGGAGACAGATCTTTCTCACAGAATTCCACTTGATCTATGTAGACGATGGATCCATCCACCACTCTAACAGAAAACCCTCCTGCTCTGGTTACTGGCTTCTAAAGAATGGGTATAGACACAAAAGAAGACATAAGGCTGTCATCACCATTAAATCATTGTAAAAATAACGTTCTTTTTTTTGGAGTGGGGGTGAATGTAGGAGGTGGACTTGCTGAGAAGTCTAGGAGAGGGAGGGGGAATGGTGTGTATATGAAAAGGACTAAAATTCATTATATAAATGTATGGAGCTGTCCAAAACAACTGGTTAGCAGTGGGAGATCTTATTAGATCAGGAGATGGGTATGGCCTAGGCAGTTGTGTTTCATGTCTTTAATTCCAGCACTTGGGAAGCAGAGGCAGGAGGATGGATCTGAGTTTGAGGTCAGCCTGGTCTACAGAGCCAGTTCCAGGATAGCTAACTTACACAGGGAAACCCTGTCTTGAAAAACCAAAAAAGAGATGGGTCTGAGTATCTTGAGCCTCCTGATATGTGATCAGGGCAATTCATTTCTGCTGTTCTTCTCAAAATCCCTATGTCCAGACTAATCAGCAGAGAAACTCAAGATGACCAGTTTGGGCAACATTCTTCAGGATATCTAGACAGATACCTCAAAGTTGCTGAATCTTGAAAGATCAGACCTAAGAAAGGGGAGCCTGGAGACCAACAACTAATCAGTAAGGTAATACCCTGGACTGGGACCTAGAAGTGAAAGATTAATGGAAAAACTGGTGAAACCCAAATAAGATCCCCAGCTTAGTGAAGGGGAGAGAAACCAGATGCTGACCTTCCTGGGGAGATCCGATGATAAAGCTACATAGCCTGGGGAACGGGAGATTAGTCACATTTAATACAGCAGCCTATGCTGTAGAGCGAAATCCACCTGATATTCCGGCCCCATCAGAGCTCCTGTCAGTATGTCTGGAGAGCAAATTACCTTTCAACTACTCACAATAGTAGAAAGAGGTATGTGTTGTATGACAAAAGATAACGTTGGTAATGGGTTTTATTTTTGATTTTATCAACAAAGCCAGTTTTAAATTCCTGAATACAAGCTATCTAAATGATGCAAAAATCATACTGTTAGGAAAAGAAATTCTCTATGAAATATTAAAAATCGCACCTCAAACCACCAAAGTCCAAGCGTCAAGCCTTCTAGGTGTATTGATGTAAAAATCCTAACGGTTTGCAACAGATAGCGTGACGATCTTAGTAAAAGGAAAGCTAAAACAAGAAATGCTTTGGGAATGTGGAAGACGGCTTACCAGCCCATTAGTTAGTGTTCTGTAGGAGGCAGGCCTGTATTTAGAGTCTGGCACTCTGCGGTCCTCAATAGCTCAATATTGTTTGGCTGCTTATGAAGGGGAGGAGGGAACGAATTACTAAGCGTCCAAACACAGCAAAATAAGCTCAGAAGCAAGTTTTAAAAATTCGCTTTCTATTCATATTTTATCTGAACATTTAGAATCTTAACTATTTGAAAATCTGATCTTCAACCACGTGTAGTACACATACAGAAAAGAAAAAAAAAAGTAAATTTCACCTTCCGTTTCAGAAATACAACGAATAATCTGCTGCTCAGAAGAGAACGGTACTGACAGAATATATTACTCAGGCGTGTGACTATTCAGTGTTCATTTGCGATACGGCGGTCTACCAGGCGTTCAAAACACAGCAAGCCCTCGGAAGCCAAGCCACCACGACAAAGACGACTGCCGACATGCACCGCTACCTATGCGGACTGGGGCAGGGACATTGATCCCTACGTTCCAACTTCCCTTCGCCGGACGCAGGCTTCTCTAGGATCCGACCAAGACGGTAAGCAAACACAACTTTCAAAGGTCTTACCGGTCTTGGAAAATTTCTGATGACTTCCAGATGCTTCGCCAGACCACCTAAGGAGGGCTGACGCGCGACTTTTCCCTGTTTCCGCCGTCCCCTTCCCAGGTCTCCAGGGCACGGTAAGGGGGCCTCATGGCGTTCGCGGCGGAGGGAAGCCGGGCTTCTTCACACGACCCTCTTCCCGGGCGCGGCTAGGGCCCGAAGAAGCCGGGAGCAGGCCGGGCGAGGTTGCAGCCTCACGGGGGCCTCCGGACGGCCCTGCCGACGCCCGCGGGCCCCTGGGTGCCCACTCCCTCCCCCACCAGCCCCCGCGAGCCTTCCCCCCCCCGGCCGCGCTCACCGGATACTAGCCCCGGGGCCTTCTCCGCGAAGTTACGGACGAACTTGGCCATGGTCTAGGGTGGAAGGTCCGTCTCCCCGAACCGCCGGCTGAAAGTCACCCTCGGAAGGACCCGTGGCAGGCCCCCTGCCCCAGTTCCAAGGTCAGGCTGCCCCTCTCTGTGCCTGTTCAAAATATATAGGCATCCCTCCTGTGTTTGTGGAATCTAATTAGCCAGTTAATTTTGTTCAGCACAAATAAAATGTAGATATGAATAGATGAGGCAAGAGAACATGTAGCGAATAATGACTTTTCTCGGGAAACAGGCATTGCTTGGGACAGCCAGTCATGGCGGCCAGGAAGACAGTTGAGGTGAGGAAATGCGCATGCGTTGTTGATTTTCTTAGCTTCCTCTCCACTTTGCTTGCGGCAGTTTCGTAGTTTTTCAGAGAACAAGAAAATTAAGGCTGGAGGGCGTCTTGTGGGCTGATATGTTTGTTTTAAAGACATAGCAGGTCTAAGGCTGAAAAGGAGCTTTAAGAGGCCGTGTAGGCGTCACCTAACCCAAGTCACCAGACTCACCCAACCAATGAACCACTTCTTTAACTGACATACCCCATCCCTCTGTGTAGCTTTGTGCCTGTCCTGGAGCTCGCTCTGTAGACCAGGGTGGCCTCGAACTCCCAGAGATCCTCCTGCCTCTGCCTCCCGAGTGCTGGGATTAAAGGCGTGCGCCCCCCCCCCCCCCCCCGCTAATTGATCTTTTATAGTCCCATTTTCCTCCGCAGCCAGTATCAAAATTGGAATCCAACTCCGGTTTCTCAAACAAGCCACATGGAGCTATAAGGACAGGAGGAAGACGGTCATAAGTACTGAGGGTGCACAGTATGCCATGCATTTTTGTAATTCAGTAAACGCTTTGGGTATTGTTCCCTTAAAGACAGATTTCTAAATGGTCATATAAGGCGTCTCAGAGTTGTAAGATAAAGCACAGAGAGAATATAAGATTAGGTAGGCGTGGTGCTGATATTGAAGACCTAGAGAGCCTTGATGTGTAAAAAAACATACACATTCTAAAGGGCTGGTACTTTGATATGACAGAAAAAAAAGGTGTAGGAAAGTGAGATTTTATTAGAACAAGAAAAGTTCTGGAGAAGCCTAAATGTTAGAAGTAAAACGGATGAGAGCGTTAGGTAGAAAGATCAGAAGTGAGATTAAGGAGTCAAGAGCATGTTAATGAGAGAGAGACAAACTGTCTTAGATACTGATGTCAAATTAAGGCAGGAAAGATAATTTGGGTGGTGAAACCCATGTTATTCCAGCATCTAGGAGCCTGGAGGATTGGGAGTTTCAGGACAGTCTGGACTACAGGGTAAGACTATGTATTTTTGGGAAAGAAAAGGCAAGCTAATTATCAGTATGAATATCTGTGACATTAACTAGAATGAATTCCAAAATCTCAGAAACAAGATTGCATCGACAAAGAAATATGGAAGAGAATAGAAGTTAGACAACTCAAGGGGAATGTGGAACTCAGGATAAACTGAAGCTTGAGAAGGGGAATCATCAAGAACTTCAAGACAGCAAAGAAGAGAGAGGAATTAGTTTGAGAGTGGTGGAACTTTTCCTTGAGTGGAGTGATGGGAGAAAAGTGAGGAATCTGACGGATGCCACCTGAGTGTAAAAGGAAAATGGGAGGAGAGAGAATTCTAGGTGAGGGCTAAGCTTTAGATAGAACACCTTAAAGACACTGAAGAGTTACTGGGCAGTAGCAGAACCCACAGGTTTGTGGTTGCAGCAATCTAAACATCCAACAGTTGCCTGTACTTTAGATGTTGGAGCAGAGGATAATGTTAAATGAAACCAGGCTGAGATCCTGCATGTCACAGGTATAGAAACAGGGGATGAGGACATGGTAGCAAATTATTAAAGGATCTGGTGTTTAGGCTAGATAAAGTAAAGCCATAGGGTGCAATTTAGAAAAGAAAAAAAAAAAGATTCACTGAGACTCTTCTGAGAACAGTCCCAGGGTCCCTCTAGAGGTCTATGTGAGGTGGATTAGGCCAGCCAGGTTACACATATTTGCTAGTACCTTGCTTAGAGAGAGTGGCAAAATCCTCTAGGTTTTCAGAGGGACTTTTGAAATGTCACTAGATTTTTCTTTCTGTGGTGGTGGTACTGGGCTTGAATTTAGCAATGTGTATGCCAGGCAAGCTCTCTACCATTGAGCTACATCCCTTTTAAATATTAATTTGAGCCAGGAAGTGGTGGAGCACCCCAGGAAGTTTGAGGCCAGCCTGATCTACAGAGCAAGTTCCAGGGTCGCCAGGGATATAGAAAACCCTATCCTGAAAAGCCAAAATAATAAAACAATTAAGTTGGGCTGGCCTTGAACTTACTAGGTGGCCCTAGCAGGCTTTGTCCTCTGTTCCTCCTATCAGTTAGTAGCTGGGATTACAGGCATACACTATCACACTAGGCTGTTGCCAGCTTTTAGTACTGTAGTACTGTAATAAAGGGAAAGAAAAGGTAGTAAGTCAGGTGCTCATTTATTAAATACAAGGTTTGAACAAACACCCCCAGGCAAGTTTGACAAGAAGTAACCTTCCCGGAATGTTTCAAATATAAGTCATATTGATTGAATTTGATTTCAGTCAACTTTTTTTGCTGTTTTGTTCTCCATTTTTCTGTCTGTAAGTTCTTTTCCAGTTTCGCAATTAGATCCTGTGTACTATTTCCTCACGTGGCATGGTACAGCATCAGCCTGGCTTGTAAAGGTACCTAGCAGTCTTAGGCTTTGCCCAATGGCAGCTCAGCAACCACAATCAAAAAAAAAAAAGTAATGAAACTTGTGTAGAGTGTGGTAGTAACAGCAACTGGCACCATTAGACTACTTGTCAAGTTTCCTTCAATTTTCACATACCCATAGAAAGCCATATTAAACAAACAAACAACTGCTTAAACCCTAAATAATTTTCCAAGTTTAGTATTAGCTTCTTGGTGAGTTAGGAGCAATGCCAGAGCTGACCGAAGTCTTCACTTTCTTTTTGTACTCCAGCAAAATCATCACGTAAAACTTGGTATGTCAGGAAGTCTTAACAGGTTTATAGCTGCTGCTGAGTTCCAGACAAGACACCCCTTTTCCTCTGCAAGTGCGTGTATGCGTCCTGTTGGACAGGACAGTAGTCTCCAGAATTCCTTTTTCTGGATGTCTTTAAATGAGTTCACAGAAAGGAAGAGGCACAGAGGACACTTGGTTTCCTCACCAATAGTGGCCTTAAGCTACACACGTGCTTTTGTGATCAAAGGATTCAGCAGCATCAGTGGTGCACAGCCATTCTTAGAAAAGTATCAGAAGAGCACAGAAACAAAACAGAACACAAACTCACCAAAAAAGGCTTACAATCTGAAGGTTCAGTTCAGAAGTAGAATACAGAAGTAGAATACAGACAGACATAGAGGCAGCATAGAGGTGATCAGCTGGGAAGCTGCTGGAACAGCTGTCTTCTGAGGTCTTGTATCCATTTCCATCCAGTTTTCACCTGCAGAATTCCGGCCTCTCCTCTTTTTAAACAAAAACATCCTCCCACATTAGCTTTGGAAAAATAAATGCAGTAGGTAGAAGCTAATTTCAAATGCAGGTCATTCCCAGAGAGGGAAAGGAGAATAATACACACAGAAAATGAAGTCTGATTAAAGAAAAGCAATGCTGTCAACTGGGCGCATGGAGTCTTAAGGATCTGGCATTTTCGAATGTGTCCTAGGCTTCCCTGTTCAGACAAGCACGGCAACAGCTAACATTTACTTCTCAGCAGAGTGAGAAGGCCTCTCTGGTCAGAGGTTTGCCAGTTGACACCACCAGAAAATACACAAAGGACTGCTTATAGCTACTTCTGTTTGAATCCTGCAACACTGCTTCTGTATATGAAAGGCTGTGGCTAATAGTAATGTTCTTTAAAGGAAGCCACAATCCCATTTCCTTGTCCTTTACACCTCTGGGCTGAGACTGATACTGATATAAAAACATCCCATACAGGCATGAGCCTCTCATGGCATGTTAAGCAAAATGGTTAAAGTGGGATCAAACCACTTATTAACTACCCAGAGCTACGTGGATATTTAAAATGACTTGTGGACAAGACTTTGCTCCAATCTCTATTTTGTTAATTGGTAAACTAAGGCTAGATTAGAAGCAGCTCTTAGGAGCCATGTCACAGCCCAAACATTAGCTATATACATTTTATAGTCTCACAATATTACTTGACTAGAATGAATATATGAGAAGACATTGCCACATACCACATATATTTATTTTATCATGGAGGACACAATATAATGTGGTACTCAAGTCATATGAGACCAATAAAAAGACAGTATCTGTGTGTGTAACACATACACACTGAGATATACTGCATTAGCATCTTCATAGATACACTATTTATTGCCTATTTTACCCAGGCCTAGTTCTTGGGGCACAAAATAAAAAAGGGCACCAACAGCTTTTTACTTCTTCCCTTACTGGATGCTTCACCCACTACTGTCACTCTTTAAGACTGTGCAGTTAAGTTTTTGGTGGTGACAATCTCATGGGAGTGCCTGTGATGGTATCTTTAAGTTACAAGATAATACAAAATTAAGAGATACCAACAGAAGCTGTATAAGGTCCCCCCATCTTATCCATCAGCCAAAAGTCTATGCACACTAAGGTATTTGTACTTATCTGGAAAGCTGCTCTGGGATACTGCAGAACTGTGACAGGGACAGGAGCTAGTAGATACACAGAATAACGGGTTTGGATACTATCCGCTGTCACCGAAGCAGCTGACATCATAGACTTAAACGCAGTTCTCACCAAAAAATGTCTGAACAGTTCTTGGGAAGGTAAAGAATAAAGTGGTAGGACATTTTTGTAGTTGGATGTACTACAATTTAGGATAGAAAACGAAATGAGGAATAGGAAAATCAAGGCTCAAGATTAGTGATGATTTGTGAAGATGCTGTGAGATTTCATGAAAGCCAGGGAGACAAGGTCTTAAGAATCTTAATTATCATAATTTGCACAAGAACAAACTTCTAATTTAGTAAAGGAAAACCAACAAGAATAAAATAAACCAAAACCAAAAGAACAAAACAAAACTAAAGAAAGAAAGAAAAAGGAAAGGATCAGAGCCAGAAAGGGAGACCCCCCAACAACTCTTTACGCCCTGGCACTAGTTTGGGTTGTCTACTTCACAGTATTTATTCAAGCTGCTCCTTTTGTTGTTTCCTCTCTGCGAGCCACCGCTGGATTTTTTCTTTGAGTTCTGTGTTTGGCCGGATCTGGTCCATGGTAAGGGGACTACGGTTAAAAGGATCTGTTTGGTCACTAGGACAAGAAAAGAATGGAAACGAGTTACTCTGGAAAGTTCTAATACAGAATATCTAAGCATCCCCCTGCCTTGAGTCTCGAGCCATGGTGCACTGTGACACTGTGTCAGATGCTGACTCGGAACAGAAAGAAGGAAATGAGAAAAGGGTGACTCTCAAATCTTCAGCCACCCTATTGCTCTGCCTCAGGACCTGGATTCAATTTCCAGTACCTATATGGAGTTTTATGACCATTTGTAATGCCAGTTCCGAGGGAGTCAATGCCTTTTTCTGACCTCTGTGGGCACCAGGCACATACATGATACACCTACATACATATAAGTAAAATACTAATACACATAAAATATAAGCAAAATACTCATACACATAAGTAGAATAAATAGATTTAAAAGATCTTTAAATGCTGTCTTTGTCATAAGCCTTTCGATGTCAAGTCAGAGATCTTAGTCTCTGGTGTCATCATAAAGCAGCACTTGTAGGTTTTTGTTGTTCTTGTTTTTCCAGATGGAGTTTCTCTGTGTGTAGCACTGGCTGTCCTAGAACTCACTCTGTAGACCAGGCTGGCCTCACACTCACAGAAATCTTCCTGTGAATCTATCTCCCTAGTGCTGGGTTAATAAAGGCATGAGCCATCACCACCTGGCTTTTTTCTTTTCTTTTCTTTTTGAAATGGGGTTTTGTCATGTTGCCCAAGTTGACTTCAAATTCCTGGGCACCAGTAACCTCCCTGGCTAAATCTCCCAGGTAGTTGGGACAACAGATGCACATCGCTAAGCCAGGTTCACTACCTGTGATTTTACAGACAGATTCTTGGAACAGTATAAACTTAAGGGACAAGACCCTTGTAATTGACATTTGATTAAATTAGCTGACTGCTATGCAAGTAAATGCAGATTATGGTTCAGTGCTGAGAGTATAGATCGGTGGCAGAATGCTAGCTTAGCATGCACAAGGTTCTAGGTTTGCTTCTGTGCACTTCAAAAAAAACAAAGCTGGGACCAGCAATATGGCTCATTGTGTAATAATACTTGTTGCCAAGGCTGACGATTCAAATTTGATCTCCAGGACCCACACAGTGGAAGAAGAGAACTAACTCCTGCAAATTGTCTTTTTACCTTCACACTTGCTAACACACACACACACAAAAACAAACAAACAAACAAATAAATATAATTTTAAAAGTACAGCAAAACAAAGAAAGCCCCAAGACTGGCTGGCGCTGTAGCTCAGCTAGGAAAATGCTTTCCAGTGTGCACACAGCCCTGAGCTGGATCTTCAGTAACACGTAAGCCATGCATGGTGGTACACACTGTGAATTCACATTTAAAAGGGGAGACAGGATGATCAAAGGCTGAGTCATCCTCACCTACACGGCAAGTTCAAGCCTGGGCTACACAAATCCTTGATTCCAAAACAAAACAAGATTCACAATATTTTCACTGGTATCACTTAGTGTATCATCATATAGCAAAAAGCATAAGAATACCAAATGAAACAGAAAATTCATTTTTAATATCCTATTCCTTAAATTTGAGTCACCTTAACTTACATAACAGCATTTTAAACAGGCTTCATGGTCTCTCAGTACCTATCTAACATTGCACTTAGAAAAGGTAAGGGCCAAGCCAAGCAATGGTGGCACTTGTCTATAATCCTAGCACTTGACATGCAGGAGGATCATGATTTCAAAATCATTTCAGCTACAAAGTAATTTTGAGGACAGCCTGGGCTACATGACATGCTATCTTAAAGGGGGAGGGGGAGCGAGGTGGATACAGTGATGTTTACCTCTGGTTCTAGTTATTCAGGAAGCTGAGGCAAGGAGACTGCTTGAGCTCAGGAGTTTGAGGCTAGCCTGGACAACATAGATAAATAAATAAAAGAGCTGGGGACTATAGAGTTAGGTCAGCAGCTGGGAATACATGCTGCTCTTATAAGAAACCCGGCTTCGGTTCCCAACTCACATGGTGACTCACAACCATCCATAACTCCAGTTGCAGGGGATCCAACACCTTCTGATTTCTGTAGACACTAAACATACATGTGCTGCACATATATACATGTAGGCAAGACACTCAAACATAAACACATAAAAGACAAAACAAGACAGCTGTAGTGAGTCACAGCATAAACTCCAGTTACTAGCCTCCCTCCCTGAACTGTAATATACTCTCTTAAAAGAGGCACTGGCTCTTCAGAAGAGTAAAGGGATGTGGGTACTGACTGCCTTAAATTTATTTTTGCCTTCCTGTCTTTCCTATGGACATCTGCAGGGTGACTGTCCAAACAGCACTCAGCCTGGTGAAGTTTATGCTACCACAAGCTACCACACCCAAGTACAAATAAATATAGGAACCGAAGGGAGTATAAATCATGAGTTAAAAACAATCCCACCTTTTTTGGACATTTTTACAATTTAAATAAAATTAAAACATTTTCAGGCAATAATATATTTCATGTTGACATATTTCATAATGTGGATAAAATTATTTTCTTTTGTATTTTGAGATAGGGTTTTACTATGTAGCTCTGGCTGGCCTATATAAATTGCTAGGTAGACCATACTTCAAAGTTATGGCAAATAGTCAGGCAGTGGTGGTGCACACCTATAATCCCAGCACTCAGGAGGCAGAGGCAGGTGGATCTCTGTGAGTCCAGGGCCAGCCTGGTCTATAGAGCTAGTTCCAGGACAGGTTCCAAAGCTACAGAGAAACCCTGTCTCGAAAAACAAACAGAAAAAAAAAAAAAACCCAAAACAAAGTTATGGCAATCTTCTTGCTTCTGTCTCCAAGTACTGGAATTCCAGGCTCCTGCCACACCTGGCTAAGTTTACTTACAGGAGAGAAGAGGTAAAGTAAGAGACGTTACCTCTAAACAGTTATCTTATACATCTTTAAAATCTTATCAGGTGATATCAAAGTGCCCTGTGACGACTGGGTGCACACACACACACAGGAAGCTAACGCAGCCGCATCCCTGAGGCAATGCTGTGGATAGGCATACCTGAGTAAATGCCTGGCGATGGTGGACCTGTCCACAGTGACTCTGGAAGAGGGAAGCACCACCGGGTCAGACATCAGTGTGCTCATGATGGGGTCCAGGAACTCGTCACAGGCATCTGCATATGTCTCCTCTTCCTGTTGCTGGAGGTCTGCGAGAGACTGAAGCAACAACATCCGGTTTCTATAGTAAACTCACAGTGTAGCTCCCAGACTGTCGAGTAACTACACCTTACGGTGGACATAGCAACCCTTCACTGACACGACAGATCTCTACTTTGTTTTTTTCAAGAACAAGCCCAAGGCACATGTTTTAGAAGCAGACGTAGTTCTGCTGCAGGTTGGTTCAGCTGCTGGGAGTCATGGCTGGAAGTGGACGCAAGTGTCAGCAGGAGAAAGAACACATCTTTCTGGCAGCATTCTGCTGCGAATGCTGGGATGGGAAAGGGGGAAGGCTGTTAGCTGCATAATTACCAAGTCACTCACACAGCCTGTGTTTGAAGAGTAGTTTCTGATATAAGCAGGCAAAGAAATTTAAGAATGGAACATTTGATCCTGTAACTCACTTCCTTAGGGCTGTGTGTCTGGCTGAGCTCTAGGCCAACATCAAGCCCAGCTCAAATAAATAAATAAAAAAGAAAGAAACTCACTGAGGAAAGGCAGACACCAGTAAAGAATCTTTTCTTTTCTTTCTTTTTTCCTTTTTGGTCTTTGGAGACAGGGTTTCTCTGTAGCCCTGGCTGTCTTAGAACTGTATCTGTAGATCGGGCTGTCCTCAAACTCAAGAGATCTGCCTGCCTCTGCCTCCCAAGAGCTGGGATTAAAGGTGTGAGCCACCAATGCACACCCTGGAAGATTCTCTATTAGATTTCTGTGTCATATATATTTTCTTTCTCCCATTTTTAATGGAGCTCTACTACTGTCCAGCTGGAAGGGTTAGCTGAGCATAACAGAGTATTTTAATCTCCAAAATGCATTTCGGTCTAAACCAGCTACCAGTAGGAATGTAGAGAACAGAGAAAAGCAATATAAACCAGTGTCTGTGAACTACTCATCTTTGCTCAGTTTTGATTTATTTTGAGTTAGGATCTCGTTATATTTCTCAAACTAGCCTTGAATTTGCAACCGTCCTGTTTCAGTTCAGCTGGGGGAGTGCAGGTTATAGCCATGTCTCAGCAACCCTTGCCCTTCTTCCTGAATTTTATTCCAAAAAGTTCTTTTGCATTAACACTAGGTTTTCAAATCTTTTCTAACACTGGGACATAAAAGTTAGTCTAAAAAAGGACTTAACCAACACACTTTCTTTTCACCTGGTAGACACATCTTCAATTCTGTTCATACTCTCCCTTGGAAGGAGTACAAGTTAGTAAAATAGCTGTTTCCAGTTATTATTTTTTTAAAAATTTATTCATTTATTATGTATACAGTGTTCTGTCTACATGTGTGTCTGCACTAGATCTTATTACTGATGGTTGTGAGGCACCATGTGGTTGCTGGGAATTGAACTAAGGACATCTGGAAGAACAGTCAGTGCTATTAACCTCTGAGCCTGCTCTCCAGTCCTGTTCCCAGTTACTGACTGACTAGGAGGAAATACCTGTTTCCAATGCCTCTAGGCAGTACCTTTTTCTCCCTGAAATAAGGCAAAAGTGGCATAGTGGAGGTGACAGTGTGGCATTTCTTATGAGAAAACATAATGCCCTCGTCCTTACCTTGATTCTTTCTGCCAAGTTACTGAAAGCCACAATCATATTCCCAGGCTTATTGATTTTCTTCAGAACTCGGACTGTCTGTGCAAAGAGAGTAGGGGAATAGGAACGTCCATCCTTGGGCACAGTAGCACAGAAATTCTCCTCATCCCTAAAAGTGAGCATTAGAAAGGAACGGAGCGTCAGAGCATAGGTCAATGTAGCAGATGGGCTACAGAACAATCATCCAACCCTTATAAGCCCAAGTGCTCTTCTGAACTAGAAAGACATTCTATTTATGCTATGTGTATCTCTGTATGTGGTGTATGTGTAAGCATGTGCATGTATAAGTGTGTCTGTATGTGTACAGAGGCCAGAGGTCAATGTTGGGTGTCTTCCTCAATTACTCTCCAGTCTCCAGACTGTATTCTTTGATAGATGGCTTCTCGTTAATCCTAGAATTCATCAGTTTGCCCAGGCTAGATGGCCTGTGAGCTCCAGGGAACATCCTGTTTTCACTTTCCCATTACTGGAATTACAGGTGCATGCTACCACATGTAGCTTTCTAGCTGGGTGCTGGAGACCTGAACTCAGTTGCTCATGTTTGTGTGGCAAGCATTTTGCTTTTTTTTTTTTCTTTGAGACAAGGTTTCTCTGTGTAGGGCTCACTGTCCTGGAACTTGTTCTATAGATCTGACTAGATCAAACTCAGAGATCCACCTGCCTCTGTCTCCTGAGTGCTGGGATTAAAGGTGTGCACCACCACATCTAATTTTCTACAAGGATATATCTACAAAGTGTTCTATGGCCCTAAAAAAATGCTTTAACAAACAGTAGTATAACTGGTAAAGTTTATCTTTGCATAGATCAAGGCAGAATGTTGGTGATCTTGAACAATGTCCATGGATCAGATAAAACTCTCTCTAAAGCTATGGAGGATTCCCTTATCTAACAGCTGGGAATGAGCCTTCCTTCCCTGACTATATTTCCACACACTAGCTAGCCAGACTTTCTGTTACCACAACATTAGCACCCCCCCCCCCCCCCCCATGGCTTGCTCAATGCCAGTCTCAGATACCCAAGATTTAAGTAGATAGTGCAGATGTCTGAGACAAGCTGCTGAGGCTTGAAGTCAAATTCACTGAAGTCCTTGACTTTGAGAGCACCCATCTTGGGGCCAACCAGGTGCTGCAGGAAGTAGTTCAACATGGAGATAATGCGCTCAGCCAGGAAGGGGTGCACAAACAGTGACTTGATCTCTGGAAAAAAGCCAAAGTCTCAAAACTCAACCCACCAGTAATTTTTTACCCTTATATCTAATACATTTTCAATGGAGAAAATATAGACAAACAGAACCAAAATCAAACAAACAAAAAGGAAACAAAACCTACTACTCACACATGAACACTGTTAAAACATTTTAAGAATACATTTTTTGTGTGCACCTGAATGTGTTACAGCGAGTGTGTGCAAGTCAGGACAGCTGTGGGAATTAGTGCTCTCCTGCCACCATGTGGGTCCCAGGGTCCAACTCAGGCTGTCAGGCGTGGCGGCAGATGCCCATCCAGGAACACCACATTTGCTTATATTTCAGACTTCCTAAATCCACCATTCATTTTCTCATCCTTCCTCTTCTAATCTCCATCTCATTTTCTTTCTGCTCCATTTTAATGGGGGAGTTTCTTGAGTTTATTGTTTTTAACCCTTTCATTGACTATTTAAAATTTATTTATTTATTTTAATGTATATTGGTGTTTTGCCTACATGCCTGTGTCAGAGTGTCAGAAGCGCTGGAATTGGAGTTACAGACAGTTGTGAGCTGCCATGTGGATGCTGGGATTTGAACCCAGGTCCTCTGGAAGAGCAGCTAGTGCTCTTAACCACTGAGCCATCTCTCCAGTCCCTATTAAACTTTTAAAGTCACATTTTCAATATTCAAAATATTTTTCCTGTCCTTAGGGGCTTTTGCTCTTGGTTTTTGGCTGCCTTATCTTCTTTGATTTCCCTGACCTGATAAAAGTTTTTAAAAGAAGCTTTAAAAATATTTAAAATTGGGGCTGGAGAGATGGCTCAGAGGTTAAGAGCACTGACTGCTCTTCCAAAGGACCTGAGTTCAATTCCCAGCAACCACATGGTGGCTCACAGTCATCTATAATGAGATCTGGTGTCCTCTTCTGGTGGGTACGCATACATGGAAGGAATGTTGTATACATAATAAAAAAATAAATCTTAAAAAAAATATTTAAAATTGTAGTCAGGTGTGGTGGCGAATGCCTTAATCTCAGTACTTGGGAGGCAGAGGCAGGTGGATCTGTGAGTCTGAGACCAACCTGGTCTGTAGAGTGAGTTCCAGGACATCCGGAACTACACAGAGAAACTCTGTCTTAAAAAAACAAAACCAAACAACAACAAAGTCTTTAAAACCTGTATCTGTGTCTCTCATTAGAGTTTCCTTTCACTCCTGCTCACTGGCTGTCATATCACACTAAATTTTATCACTGAATGAAAACTATTTATTCTCCTCCCTCCTTCAATGGTTATTTGGCATAGGCTGTCATTAATAGCTCAGGCTGGCCTGGGACTCAAGAGTCATGTCTCCATCTCCCAAGAGGATGCCACACCATACGTAATTTATATGTACTTATATACAAAATCTAATAGTATGCATTTTACAAATATAGCACACTTTAATTTTGACTACCCATATTGTAAATGTTTAATAGCTACGTGTGGCAGGTGGTTACTGAACAGGGCACCGTGCTCTAAAGAGAGTGGAAATAGTATCTTTTTGAAATTTACTTCATTAACCAGGATGGACATACTTTACAGAATAAATGTACACATACATGAACATATATAATGTACAGTGTATATGGCTCATGCATGTGTGAACATAGAGATTGAATTCGGGCCTTTGCACTGACTAAGCATGCACTCTATCACTAAGCTACACTCGCAGCTCCATCAAGGCAACAACTGTGTTACCACCTTACATTTTCTGGCATGTCAGTAATGGACCCCATCATTCTTTCTGAAGTTTCTCTGAATTATTTTACTCTCAGATGTAAAAGTTACAGTCACCAGAGTCCAACTTTCTTTTGGACAGGGTCTCATGTATCCCAAAGTGTCCTGGAACTTACTATGTAGATGAGGGTGACCTTGAATTTCTGATCCTCCTGCCTCAACATCCAAAGTGCTGGGATTACAGGTATGTGAGCTTCATGCAGGCTAGGCAAGCATTCTTTTATCTGAGCTGCATCCCCAGTTCCAGAGTCTAACTCCTTTAACTTTTAGTTGGACTGATCCCGTAAGTGAAACTGACCTTGATTCCTACATTTTTTGGGGAAAGCAGACTGTCATGTTATTACCTGATGTCAGGAAGGAAAGGGTACCAATTGTTTCATTGGACATGATGTTATGGAAACGTGCCAGCTGTCCAAACATCTGCAGGCCAGCCTCTTTCTCTCGGCGGGCTTCTGGTGTCAGACTCTCCCATTCTCCTCGGTCTTTCTCGATCTGCTGAATCTTTATCTTGCTCAAATACTATGGAAACCAGAAATGTGATACATCTGATAAGAGAAATGCAATTGAAGGATCATGACATTTAAGAGGGCTTAATTAAAATCCAGTCAACTGGGTTTAGAGAGGTGGCTCAATGGTTACAAACTCTTGCTGTTCTTAGAGGATCAGGATTTGATTCCCAGCACTAACACTGTGGCTCATAACCACCTGCAACTCTAGTTCCAGGGGATTTGACGCCTTCTTCTGGCCTTCATGGGCACTGTATGCATTTGCATACATTCAAGCAAAACACTAATACACTTAAAAAAAAAATTCCAGAGCGGGAGAAGTGGCTCAAAGGTTAAGAACACTTAGCACTTATTCTTGCACATGGCAGCCACATTTACCTGTAACTTAGCTCCAGGAGATGCAATGGTTTCTTCTAGCCTCCCCAGGTACCTGCATGCATATGGTGTACTTACATACATGTGAACAAAATTACTCATATACATAAATCTTAGGACAAAATAAAACCAGTCAACTAAGCTGGGAAAATCATATAAAGGTCCCGAGTCTTTGTCAATATAGGGCTAGAGCTTAAGAGCTTCAGCAGGCATCAGTGGGTTCTGGCACTTGTTACCAAGGATGGCTGATGACCCGAGTTTGAACCCCAGAACCCTCTTGGTGAAAGGAGAAAACAGCCTCCCACAAGATGCCCTTTGACCACTATGTGTGCACTATAGCAAGTGTATACACGTGTATATATATACAACACATGTATATATATATACACACACACACACACATGTAAAATTAAACCTTAAAAGAACTTTTGGAAAGAAAAAATAGTGTCCTCATATAGATTTGTCTCGGTTTGAGTAAACTGGTAGGCAACTGCCTGGGACCAGGATACTATCATGAGAGCAAGGAGGACCAGTAGAGCAGCATATAGAGTCCAGGCAAAAACACCAGGCTCCCAAGAAAAATGAATCCTTCCTAAAACGAAAACCAAAAAAAAGAAAACAACACAAAATCTTCAAAACTTGCTCACCAAAAAACAAAGTTCTATAAACATGCCTGGTGTCTAAAATTTCTTAGAATGTCATATTATTAAAGTGCTCATCTCTCATCATCCTACTACAGCAGCGAACAATGTGCTACCTGATTTCACGAGGAAGCCGTCTGTTCACTCCCTGAATCACACTGTCCCTACGTGTGGTCTGTTTATCACAGGAACTGCTCTCATTCCCGCAGAGACCCTACCTTAAGTCTCAGAGTGAAGGATGATGAAAAGAGCAGTCAGGTCCCTCTCCACAAACCAAGCCCAAGTTACTTAGTGGATTATCAATGAGCACTCCTGACTGTCCAGTATGCTACCCAAAAACTAAAGCTGTATCCTCTTCCTGGAGGTCACTGCCTGGTCATCCTGATGCTCCTGCCTCCACCAGGAGATCCTGCTTAGCTGCAGACTCAATAGAGAGCACACAGCTAAGCCTAGACTAAAACCTCCAAAACTATGAGCAAAAGCAATCCTTCCTTCTTTAGCTTGTTCCTCTCAGGTACTTTGTCATGGCTGAAAATCTAACAGTGACTAACCGAAATTAAGACCCTATGATTTCTTTTAACATTACCGGCCTGCTGGTGGTACACCTTAGTTTGACTTTACCACACTTTAAAAAACAATTTCTGTGTATGTATGTGCACCACAGGCATGCAGAAGTCTGTGGAGGTCAGAAGATGGATTCCCTGGAACTGGAGTTACGAGTAGCTGTGAGCTGCCATGTGGGTGATGGGAATTTAACCCAGGTCCTCTGGAAGAGTAGCCAGTGCTCTTAACCACTGAGCCATTTCTCAGGCCCCAATACTACTTTTTAAATTATCAACCAAAGAACCACCCAAGCCCATGAAGCTTCAACAAAGATCCTTGATCTTGTCTCTAATGAAATGATAAACTAAGAAAGCTGTACAATGGCAAGCATGGGGCATACTATTACTATTACACATACACGTTTGGTGTGTGTGAATGTTCTAGAGCAAGGATTACTCTATTATAATTAAACGAGCAAAAGAATATATACTCTCTGCCAGGTGTACTGGTTCATGTCTGCAATCCCAAAAGTCTGGGAGGCTAAGGTGGAAGGATTCCTGTGGGTTTGAGGTCAACTTAGGATAAAGAGAGAAAACTAAATAAACACACACACACACACACACACACTCCAAATCAAAACTACCACCACCACCCCACTGCCACTAATGTTGATGATTTGAAGCCTTTCTCACTGACACCACCACAGATGGTATAGGAACACATACATTTCTTTCTCTTACCTGTATAGCTTCATCCAAAAGGAAGATAGCATCATTCATTAATAGATTAAGAAATCGGAGGAACAGTGGGGGATTCATAGCTTCTAAATTCTTAGAGGCATAGTCAGCCAAATCCTGTGAGACCCAGCCCAAGAAGAAGATATTTTAGTACCAAATCACAATTTTACTGAGGCTGACCTGAAGCAACTGGTTTCACAAAAACCTCTCTTACCTTAATGCTCTCCCGATAGCTCTCTGTCGCCCACATGTACCTTAGGATGGGATACATAGGGCGGCGGTAATTAAACTTCTGTTCAAACTGATGGGGGTCCCCTGGAGTAAGGCAAGAATGAGAAATTGGCAAGGGTGGTCTATTGGAGAACGAGCAGGAGCTTATGCACGTGCATTTTATCTACTGAATGTCAAGGCTGCTGCCAGAATCTTCCCTGGGGGTCCCCCAGCCCATACCCTTTGTGGTGCCGGGGATAAAACATAAGCTGTAGCTACAATTACCTGCAGAAGACCACATCAACAAGACTAGTCAACATTCCAATAGGCAGCACTAATTGGCTTAGTGGGTTGTGAATAAGAAGAGGTGAAAGGGGAAAGGGAACATATAGGAGAACCAGGAGGAAGTGGGAGGGGGAGTTGGGGGTAGATACAACCAAACATCTTTTACATGTATGAAATTGTTAAAGGATAAATAAAGATATCCTAATAAAACACACACAACACACAAAACATAGGCCTTGCACATATTAGCTAAGTGTGCTACCACTAAGCAACATCCTTAGACCTGGGTCCTAAGGCTCCATCTCAGGTCCTCATGTTTGCTGTGCTTGCCAACTGTATGTAGGTGGTACGTTTACCCCGTTTTTGTTGCTTTTTTTCTGAGAAAGAGCTGGTTCTACTTTTTTTAGTTGTATGATACAGACAAATAACTAAAACTTTTTGAGCTTCTATCCTCTCACATATAAAATGAGAACAATGTAGATAAACTTCCAGATAGACAAGTTATTGATATAGGAAAAATAAAGCACTCTGCTTCAATACACAGTAAGTATCCAAGAAATGCTGGTTGACATTTCTGTGACATTCGAAAGTGATCAAGCTATGAAACTTAATTCTTAGCTCTAGAGTTGGTCACATGACTTCTTTACCTGTAAATTCGATGTCCACAAAAACCTTGATTAGAGCTTCTGAAAGTTGGGGAGCATATGGAAAGTTGCAAAATACACGTTTCCGGTGAAACACACTGGACACCAAGGGATTTGGGGTCTGATCCAAGTGAGGCATCACTGCTTCCAAGACCTCTGCTAGTTTGGCCCTTAGGTGGGGATTCTTCATTCTGCAGAGAGCAAAAAGCAGGATGAGCAGGAGAACTTAATTTACCCAGTGTGATTCTATTCTACCCAAGGAGCCAGGGTGTCCTCTATCACTACTAGATATATAAAAATGTTTCCACTCAGCTGTGCAGGGTATGCCATTTAACATATTGTTTTGAGATGGTTTTACTATGTATGTTATGTAGTCTGGCTGTTCTGAACTCCCTATACAGATTAGGCTGGCCTTGAACTTGTGGCAATCTTCCTGTCTTTGTCTCCTGAGTGCTGGGATTACAGAAGTGTGCTATTGTGCCTGCCCATTTGATTCTTGAGGTGACAGCTTACCATGTACGAGGGAGCACTTCAGTTTCCATGTAAAGCATAGACATTCAATTTTCTTCTCTATATCAATGTACTATCTACTATGTATTCTTCTTTGACAGGTTCATTTTAAATGCTTTTGCTGTCCCAAGCTTCTTTGGGCAAAGGTTAGGTTATAATCATCTGATAGCTGCCTGCCTGTGTGTCTAATCAATGCTTGTTGGCTTCTCCTTTCCCTTTGGGTATGCTTAGCTCAGTGAAAACGTCTATATATTTTTCTACATATGATATTTTATATATATATATACATATATATATATATGGCTTCTATATATTTTTCATTGATGTGCCTTAGAGAATGTGGGCTTTTTATTTTGCAGCAAATGTGCCCTTTTGTACATAAAAATTGTTCCCTTTGGCTTACATATATACCCCCCCCCCCCCAATTAGGAAAACAATTGTAAAACCCATAGTACCTGTTTCAGAGAGAAGGCTAGAAGTAACATGAACCTACATTTACCACCTATCCAACTCAAGGTGCAGGAGCAAGCTTTGTTCACATAATTAGTAAAAGAATTTAGCTCTTGGATGCCATCAGTACAGCCTCTGGTATTCTCGTTAACTATGTTAACTAGGGACTAGCAGTGGAATTCCCGCTAGGCACTTTATATTCAGGTTCAAATTCTCTGTGGACAGAGTCCTCTGTGTATTAAGTCTCACACAGCGGACGGGATGTTTTGTAGCTCTAACAGGGATGGGGCGAGCTTCCAGCATATCACCTCTCTATGCTCCCAGTGAAGATGGTGATAAAGTTAAGGACATGCTCCAGGGAATCTGCTGACGTCTCCAAGATGTCTTCAGCAAAGCGCCGGAGGAAAACGAGGAAATCACCCAGGTTATCTGCAAAAAATTCTGAAAAAGATTTGCTGGAATTAGCCAAATATGTGTTCACTGGTCTCAAATGACATCCCAGTCCCTCCCTTCAAAATCCAAGTCTTTTGTACCAAACTTGTATCACCATCTGAGTACCAGAGATGGTGATGAGTTACTAACGGGGATCTCTTACGTGTGTATCAAGCTTTATTTTTATCTGAGTAGATACATGAATAGAAGTGACACACATTATTGCTAACACGAGCATGCTGTGCCCCCAAAGCTCAGTCACAATTTAAGACATGCTTTAGGTGTGGCTAGTTCCAGGAAGTGGCTGCAGCAAGGAGCTCCAGGATGGTCCTCCAAGCATCCTTCCCTTCTGGCACTCATACCTTAGCAAAGTCCTTTCTGCATTGTTCTAGGCTAGGTGATACCCTGATGTGTACAGTAGAGAACATCATTTTCAAGGCTAATCATCAAAGTCTGCAGCTTTCATGCTGATCACTTGTGCTGCCACACCATAATTGGTACCAAGAGATGTGTGGGGCTGCTGGCAAGCAGCTGAGGCCTGCTCACAACCACGTGACTGGGCTGTAAGTGGATCCTTCAGCTCTTGTTGAGTCCTCAGAATCCTGTGGCTCTGACTGACAGCTGGCCACAAGTGGTCCTGGATTTCTGATGCAGAGAGCTATGTGTGATAATGTTTGTTGTTTTAAACTGCTATGTTTGGGGGCTAAATTGTTACATAGCCATATGAGACCAGTACAGTATTCAAGAACATATAATTTGATTAGTGAACAACATCTACTGACCCCTCACTGACACACACACACACACAAACACACACACACACACACAAACACACACACATACACACACAATTTCCCTTCTGAGTTAACACACAAGAGGTACTTTTTTTTTTTTTCTAAAAAAGCCCAGGGAGAGTTAGACAGACCAATTATAAGTTGAAAGACAAACAATATTAATGGCAGAAACCGAGAGCTGTGAAACCCTGACTACAGCTTCTCTTCTGAAGGCTGTTTCTACCGTCATGGCAGTGGAGACACAGACCAGAAGCAACCACTAGTGCCCCATGCTTTGGCCAGGAGATGATATTTTTAAGTTTGAGTGCTTCTTCTAACAACAATAGAATGATAACTAAGGATGGGTACTTTGAGGATTAAGCTTCCAAGGTGACCCAGTTAAAACTTAGGTGGCTATTAATAGGATGTTCCCAAGGGACAGGCTGCTTACCTGGCACATAAGCCAAAGAGCTGTAGCCATCTGGCAAAGGAAAACTTAGCTCTATTGGCTGTGAGCCCTCATTGCCTACGGCCAGTTGAACCAGCAGAACAGCCATGGACACCTGCAAATTCAGGCAGTTTTGCAGCATCTGTGGCTCAGTCATAGCAGTCTTGGTAGAAAGATAGATGGTCATCAGGCGTTCGAACTGCTCACGGAGATTGTCAGCAGCAGGGCTAGAACTCTGCTGAGCATCCCGCCAGGCAACCTGCAGCCGATGCAGATTTTGGTTGATTTTTACCATCTGATCATGCAACCTGCCCCCAAGAAAGCAGAAGAGACCAGGTCAGGGAGGCTCGTGTGGGGCAGTGTAGTACAGACTACACTGGTAAGCAAATCCTCGTCTGGTTATTCTATATTCTAAGGTTGTAGAAAGTTGTAGGGACAACGACACAGAGGCACTCACAAAAGTCACTGACTGGACGAAGCAAGGTGCAGTGCTCTGGGAAAACATTGCCATGTACTCAACAAGTGTGAAGCTAATTAGGGAGAGTTAGTTAGCAGCCTCTGAATGAGCAGGGTGCAGGGTGAGTGGTTATTACTGAAGATAGTCACTTTAAAGAGACAGTATGAACAGCCCAGCACAAGCTTTAAGGACATAGATGATCTTTGCACAGTCAGAAAACTGAGCAGACAAAAAAGGAAAAAGAAAAGAGAAAAAAAGGCTTGATCACAACGACCATACAGAAAGCACCCATCACATGAAAGGAAGACTAGAACTAAAACTACTGCTAACTCTTTCTACATCTACAATCCTAAATCACTCCCTTGGTTCTTTTGTAGCTGTTTATTTAATTTTGATTTTTCAAGACAAGATTTTTTTCTGTGTATCTCTGGCCATTCTGGAACTCACTCTGTAGACCAGGCTGGTCTCAAATTTAGAGATCTGCCTGCTTCTGTCTCCAAAGTGCTGGTACTAAAGGTATGTGCCCCCACCCAACTTTGTTTTTGTGTACAGTGACTAGGGTTACTGCCGGAGAATCTGGATGCCAGGCATCTAGTCTGAATCTGGATGGTAGAACAGATCAAGCACATGCTCAACTTCTGTCACCACATTTAAAATGTCAATAACAGATTAACAAAACTGTCAATTTTTCATTTTTTTCCCAGTAATTTGCTGCTGGAGTTAAAAAAAAAAAAGCCTTACATTAAGTATCCTGAGAAGGCATTTAAAAAAATTGGTATTCCAGGCCAGGCATGTGATGTAGGCCTTTAATCCCAGCACCTGGAAGGCAGAGGCAGGTGGATCTCTGAATTTGAGGCCAGCCTGGTCTACAGAGTGAGTTCCAGAATGGCCAGGGCTACATAGAGAAACTCTGTCATGAAAATCGAACATACATACAAACAAAAGTCAGTATTACTGAGATCTAGAGATCAGTAGGTAAAGGGCTTGTACTGCAAGCAGGAGGACCTGAACTTAGATCCCAGGACCCATGCACACGCTGGGTCAGGTGGTGTCCTCCTGCAGTCCTAATGCTGGGGACACAGAGACAGGAGGATCCCTGAAGTCTTGCTGAGTCAGGGAGCTCCAGGGCCAGTGAAAGATTGCTTTTCAAAAGAGATGGTGGGGAGCGACTGAGACAGTCACCTGACCTCGGCTTCTACACCACATGAGCATGTGTATCCTGTCCCCCCACAAGTAAAAACAAAAGCAGTATTCATAATACTCTTTCTATAGATCAAAAATATGAGTGAGTTATTAGCCCTCCCCCCTTATACTGGCAATCATTCTCAGCTAAATAAGAAGGGAAAGACATGTAGCTGGCTTGCTAGAAATGGACCCTTTTGGAACTTGTACACACAGGTTCGAACCTTCCCATTTTTTAGGATCTTTCTCTTAGGCTCACAGCTCTCTTGTGGTCATATTGGTCTTACTGGAACCCCTTCTCATCATTCTCAAGTTTTTTCAGTTTTGTCTATTAGTCTTTTGGCATCAGAGGTAATGAGAATTCAAGAGTAGAGAGTGAAATGTAAAATGAAAATAATTTGATTTTCCTAGATAATATCAAAAAGATAGGGATTGAAAATTTGGCAAGATGTGGAGGAAAATATTAGCATGTTGTTGATTTTAAAAAAAGATAAAAACTTAAGTAATCTGTACAAAGTAGCCTCACGTAAATGTAAACTATGCATGAGTTCTTTCCTTATGATATACTAACGTGAGTCTTTAGACTCACTTTCAACCTTTGAGCCGTCAACACAACTAACTAGTTCTTCACAAACTGTTCTTTCCCAATGCCATCAAAGGAGTTACCTGTGAAATCCCAAGTACAAGGTATACTCTGTCAGGGCCAGGTTCTCCGTCACAAGGTTATAGCTCTGGGGGAACACGGGTTCCTGCACAGCTGGGATCAAACAGGTCTCTTTGTCCAAACCTTGAAGAAGTGAAATGAATGGTGATGGCTTGACACACACCTGCCTTGGTCTTCAGGCTCCCTTTACTCTTGCTCAGCCTCCATATTGCTACAACGCTATCTTCCTTACAATGCATCCCCAACTATTTCCCTGTCTGAAAACACTTTCTGGCTTCTTGCTGTCAACAGAAATCGTTAATCTCTGTTGAACCAATGAAATCAGCAAAAACTGAAATGGAGAGATAATAATGTAATTTTTCCCAATTGATAGGCAATGGACCATTTCCAATTAATCTGTTTTCTGTGTTCAAGCGGAGTTACTTTTGTGCAGATATTGGTTTTATAATTGTAAGAGGATTTAAAAAAAAACTAGAAGGAAATCCATCAAAAATGAGGAGAGATTTGTTCTGATAGAATCAGGGCTGAGTCACTGTCTTTTTCACTTCTCTGTATTATATAAGTTCTTTCAACCTGATGTCAACTTTCTTCCTTCCCACCTCTTACTCTTCACCCCCTTGCTCTAACTACATGGGACTTCTTACTATTCCTCAATAAAGACCTTCCAGCTTTTTTTTTTTCCTTGACAGCCTCAAATTCAGAGATCCACCTGCCTCTGCTTCTCAAGGGCTCAGTGCTATCATGCCCCACTGCTCTTTCCACAGACACTCCTGCTCCTTTGCTTGGTAAACCCTACTTGTCTTTCAAGACTCAGCCATGAAGAAGACCCAGCTTCTGCAGAGCTGGTCCCTCACTCCTTCCTGCACTGCTGCCACTATGGCAACCTGTCTGCCCTTTTCTGCCCTGAGTTAGAAAACGACGGCAGCAGAGCTCTACTAGATTTCTATAAAAGATGAGGGGTGAATATCCAAGGCTGTCAAACCAGACAGGTCTCACCAAGGCCTAACATTTAAAAGATGATGGTTGTTTTTGAAAATCCACATTTCAAATCATTCTCCATTGTGCCTCGTCTGTTTTGATTAAGAGGCACTTTCTCAAAGGCTAAGGGAGCAAATGCTTTAGAGGTGACACACACATTCACTGATTTGAAAGCCTGGTTCCCCGCCTACCTCTCATGTGCACATTTTTAATTTTTCGTTCTTCATCATTCAACTCCTTCAGGACACAGTATGAGGGATTAAAAGTGAGGAGCCGAGAAGATCTGGGTTTGCAGAATGGCTGGCACAGCTTCAGAAGAGCAGCACCCAGATTCAGAAAGAAGGCATCTGAGGCATACATTTGGAAGAAGATTTCGGGCATCTGATTGGCCCAGATCTTGGTGCGGCCTGCATTTGCATGCAAACAGTTTCCAAGCCAGAACAAGATACAGTGCTTGGTTTCTGGAGAGAGCTGGAGCAAGTTCTTCAGCATCTGGTAGATCTTTTCATGGAACTGGGCCATGAACTGTTTAACCAGAAAACACAACCACAGAACATTCCAATTTCACAATCTTGGTATTTTCTTTTTTTTTTTTTTTAACTCCTAAATCCTGGCAAATACAAGTTTTTAAAAATATGCTAATCTTAATCTCTCTCTTCACTTTTTTTTTTGCACCTTATTCCCTGATTCTGATTATTAAAAATACATGTATTTCTGGGTACCTATGAGACATTTTCTGGTCAGCTGCCAAATTGTAGAGAGTTTAATAGGTTTTACAGTCAGGATTTTTCTGTAAGTGTTAAGGGTGAATTCTCTGGCTCTGTTTGTCATAGTTCTCATAGCGGTTACTCAACTCTACCACTGCAAAATGAAACTGAGCCATAAACAATACAAATAGACATGGGTACAGTCAATAAATACTATTGAATTTTTACATGTATTTAGTGTTAATGTATTAGTATGTGGGAGGGACAAGCTATCGAGCATCATGTGTGAGGGTATTTGGGAACAGGTTCTCTATTTCTACTATGTGGTCCTGGGGACCATACTCACATCAGCAGGCTGGATGACAAGCATTTTTACCTACTGAGCCATTTCATTGGCCCCAGTGAATCCTTCTTTACAAAAAAAAAAACAAAAAATCATGGGAGTAGGATTTGGCTACTGCTGGAGTCTGCTAACACTGTTTGACAGCACTGTGATGATTAAGTAGTAAATGGGACACTTGAACTGTGCCCTTGTTAGTCACCTAATGCCCCACAGGCGGGTTTTAGGTTTTATGTTAAGGGGCCTATACATTAAGAGAAGGATAAGGGACAAAGGGATTATAAGATGGCATTTAGTCAGGTTTCACGAGCTAGGTGACAATAAGTATCTTGGCAAGAAGGGCAAGGACTGACTGAGGGGGATGTGACAGTATTGTCACTCAGAGCAGGTTCTATAGAATCTACGAGTTTATTCTCACCCAACACCAAAGTCCATCCTCTCCTCATAGTGAAGGATATGAAGAGGGTGATTTCCTTTTCTGCTTTTGTTTTTTGTGACATGGTTTCTCTGTGTAACAGCTCTGACTATCCTAGAACTCATTCTGTAGACCAGGCTGGTCTTAAACTCACAGAGGCCTACCTGCCTCTGCCTCCCAAGTGCTGGGATTAAAGGCATGCACCGGGGGCAATTTCTTTGCTTCCTTTATTTTGAGATAGGCTCTCCTATAGTGCAGGTTTGTCTGGTACTGGCTATTTAGTGCAGGATGGTCCTGAACTCCTAGTCCCGACTCTATTTCATAACTGCTAGGATTACATGCCACCCCATCCCTCCCAATAAAAGGGCAATTTTGTTGTGTTATTATAACAAAAGCCAATCAGACCACTTTGCTGATTTTTCAGCCAGAGGTTGAAGCAGCTTTCCCCTACATGGTTCCTGAGGAAATGCTCATCTCAAATCAGGGGGCTGTGACACCCTGGAAAACAGTTCCACCTGATGAATGTTGGCCTCCTGAACTTTGATCTCCTGAGGACTGGAACGAGATGGATTCAGAAAGTAGCCATGATTTTCTACCACACCAGGCGTCTTTAGCAAGCATGAGATATTCAGAATTACTCCCAGCAGGGTCTTCTGATACATCTGCCCATTGCTAGGGTCCTTGGGCTGAATGTATTCTAAAAAAACCTGTAGAAAAGGATAAAAACTACTTATCCATCTGTATGGTGAAATAAAGAGGATGAGATGCAATACAACCAACCCACATATATACAACAGAACACACACACACCTCTCTTTAAAGATGTCTTTTATGTATATGAGGATCCTATGTGCATGTATGCATGAGTGACAGAAGAGACCATCAGATCCCATTGTCAATGATTGTGAGCCTTGTGGTTGCTGGGAATTGAACTCAGGACCTCTGGAAGAGCAATCTGTGCACTTAACTGCAGAGCCATCTCTCCAGTCCCTCTTTTTTCTTCTGGTTTTGTTTTTTTCAAGTTAGGGTTTCTCTGTGTAGCCTTGGTTGCCCAGGAAACTGATCTATAGATCAGGCTGGCCTCAAACTTGGAGATCCACCTGCTTCTGTCTGCTGAGTGCTGGGATTAAAAGGATGTGCCACCACCATCTGGCTTTCTTTTTCCTTTTCCTTTTTAAAGGCCAGGTTTTATAAAATCCAGGCCAGCCTCAAATTATAAGAACATTTATTTATTTGTGTGTCTATGTGTGCATCCCATGGACACAGTGTGGAGGTGAGAGGCAACTTGTGTGTTGGGTTAGTTCTCTCCTATTCTTCTACCATGTGGGTTCTGGGAATCAAATTTAGGTCTTCAGGCTTTGTAGCAAGCCCCTTTACCCACTGAGCCATTTCACCAGGCTATCCTCAGAGCCCCGGGTTCACAGAGTAGCTGAGGATAACATTGATCCTCCCGCCTCTACTTTCCAAGTGCTTGGATTCTAGGCACATGACAATACCTGGCTTTCTACAGGCAATGCTACAGTGTCATCAAGTACTAAGTAGTCAGTGCCTTTGAGACCCACCTTGGCCATGTCCTTTTGCCTAGTGAAATAGAGAAGAACATCCAGATGCGCATACAGTAGGGTCTGGCAGAGCTCCAGATCTTTTATTCGGCCTAGTAAAATATCAAACACTGGAATCATGACTTCAGGAAACGTTCGAACTTCCTCATCCAACAGCAAAGCTTCGATGACCTCTTCCAAAAACTCAGTTACATCTTCAAAATCTAACAGGAGACAGACAAGAAAGGAAGGAGACCATGTCAATTTTTATGTCTTCACACATATTTCATGTTCTCTCTGTCAGTCTATCTCTGTGGTGGTGTAGGAACTGAACCAAAGACCCGGTGAGTGCTGGACAGCTGTTCCACCAGTGCGTGACCAATGAGCTCTATGCCCACTTCAAGCACTGGCTCTTTATGAGTTATTTACTTTCATTTACATGTGTGGGTGTTTTGCCTGCAGTGCTCATGGAGGCCAGAAGAGGACAGTGGATCTGCCTGGAACTGGAGCTAACATAGAATTGTGAGCCACCATGTGGGTGCTGGGAATTGAAGCAGGGTCCTCTGGAAAAGCAGCTAGAAGTGCTCTTAACTTCTGAGCCATTTCTCCAGAATTCTGCTGGTAATGAGGCCTAAAGACCAAGATATAAGCTATCTTTCTTAATTTCTGTCAGAATCATAATGGCTCTGAGAATAAAACCACTAGAGGAGTTTCAAATGATGGTTAAAGACCTTGCTTCTATACTCACGGGCTCCCTGAATGGCTTCTAACATCAAATCTACCAGTTGCTCATGGATGTTTTGGTCAACATAGATCTCTGGAGTGAGGAGAACTGTTCGCGTGTTGGACACAGTGAGGTTCCTGCACTGCACTGCAAAGGGGAGCAGGTTTTCTGGAACTTTGGTAATCTACAACAAAGAGAGAAAAGCACAGTTTTATAACATGCAGCAAGGGTGGGTACTGTAAATAGGGCGCAAAAACATATCACATCTCCAAAAGAAACCAGTATTGATTTCTTTTTTCTTTCCTTCTTTCCTTCTTTCCTTCTTTCCTTCTTTCCTTCCTTCCTTCCTTCCTTCCTTCCTTCCTTCCTTCCTTCCTTCCCCCCTCTCT
>NW_026067973.1:663694-688456 GCF_014885135.2 Alexandromys fortis
AGTATTGGTTTCTTGAGGACTGAAAATTCATGGTTCATGACAGACTTTGTTCTTTGGGTTAAAAGGTCACTTGCTAAAATTCTAATCCTGAAGATGTCAAGTATTTTCATCTCACTGGAAATGCTGTTAACAGATCTGGGTTTTGCTTGATTTACACTGTTTTATTTTGGTCTCACTTGTAGTGCAGGCTGGCCTTTTGAATTTGCAGCAATCTCTGTGCTGTGCTGAGGCTCATGAGTGCTGGAATTACAGGCATGTGACACCACACCTGACTCTTCTGGTGTTTAGTCTTTCCTAAGTGTGTGATTTCTAAAGAGGTAGATATAGAGAAGGGATTGGCTTGACCAGGAAGAGAGTTGGATCTCAAGTCACAGAGAGGAGACTAAGGTTTTATGGCAATCTCATCGTGCTACAAACACTAAGCTGCAGACACACCATGAGACATACATATATACCATGACATGAAAGACACCGACCCAACTCCCACTTACATGCCAAAGCTACTCAAGAGGATGATCTAAAACTCCATGGGACTTATTCCTTTACCTCTTCCTTGGCTCTTTGGAAACAGGAGTAAAGGTAACAAAAGATGTGCCTCTCTCCAGCATCCCTATCAGCAGAGAGATTTAACGTCGAAGAAGAAGTCATGCTGATCAAATGGTTTCCTGGATCTTGAAGCAATAACCGAGCAAAGATGGCCTATCAACAAAAATAAACAAAAATACTAATCTACTGCAATGTAAATCCAGAACACTAAGATATAAAAAATTTGATACATGCTTTGGCAAGAATCAGATGTAGTTCAGAATAAAGGGGGAGGGTAGGTTTCAATATCTAATTACCCTAAAAATGTTAGGACTTAACTATATACATAGTTATTATAAAGTAGGACTCGAGTGTCTGGGGTAGTAACAGCCAAAGGTCACTTGTTGAATGGTGTTAAGAATCAGTGTTGAGGGGCTGAAGACATGGCTGAGTGGTTAAGAACACTGACTGTTCTTCCAGAGGACCAGTGTTCAGCACGTACATATGTGGGAGTTCACAACTGACTCTACAGTTCCAGAGGACCTGACTGATACCCTTACACAGGTCAGACACCGATGCACATAAAAATAATTAAATTTTAAAAACTAATTACTGACGAAACATGAAATCTACTTTTCTGTGTGACTGTTGGGCTTAGAGACACTTGAAATGTGAAAGTTAAGTGCCAAGTTATCAGTCTTTCCTCTCAATTTTTTTTTTTGTCTTTTTTGAGACAGGGTTTCTCGGTGTAGCCTCTCTGAGAACAGACTTGCTCTGCAGACCATTCAATTTTTAAATTTTTTTAAAAATTATGTGTATGTGTTGTGTGTCTGTATGGGTATGTGCACATGCCTATAGGTGCTCATGGCAGCCAGAGGCATTGGTTACCCCGGAACTGGAGTTCAGGCGGCTATGAGCCATATGACATGGGTGCTAGGAATTGAACTTGGGTTCTCTGTAGCAGGATATGCTCTTAATAGCTGAGCCCTCTCTCTAGGCTCTTTATTTTGTTTTTCAAAACAGGGTTTCTCAAGTAACCCTGGCTGTCCTGGAATTCATTATGTAGACCAGGCTGGTTGTGAATTCACAGAGCTCTGCTTGCCTCTGACTCCCAATGCTGGTATTAAAAGTATCTGCCACTATGCCCAGCTGGTAATCAGGTTTTCAAAGGTACAGTACACTTATTAGGGCTCTGGCACCCTGGGAAACAATTACAGCTTTCTGCCCTTCATCTCCTGAGGGCTGGAAAGAGGCCAGAGGACACTGGGTGTCCTGCTCTGTCCCTCTCCACCTTATTCCTCTGAGCTCACTAAACCTAGAGATCACCATTCTTCAGCTCGCTGGAAGGTCAGCCAGTTCCCAGGCCCTCTTCTCTCTGCTCCCTCTCATTTGTTGTCCCATATGGACACAGCTAACTTCATGTGGGACTGGACTGGGAAACCAAACTTGCTGGTGAGCCATCTCCCCAGCCTGATTTTCATTTTTTTTGAAAGTGTGTGAGAAAGAGATGGGCTTATCTTAGGAACTTAAGAATCTAATGGGAGTGATGGGGGAGGTTCAATAACAAGCCATTAGAGACAGTGATAGTTCCCATAAGAAGTATAAGAAGTGGATAAGGAACTCAGAGGAGGGAATGAACAACTATTTTCTGGCAACTTTGATGGCATTTTAACTGGTTCTTAAAGAATGGGTGGGTTTGGACATGTGGGCAGAGGAATATCACACACAATAGGAAGAGGTGGAAGCAAGCCAAATAGTGTCTGGAGAATGAACAGGATCTAGCAGCATGGCTGTGGTTTGCTGAGGGCACACAATCAGAAATGGTACCTGCTCGACATTGCTCATATCAAGCCAGTCTTGATCTTCCAGCTCTACTGCCATTTCTTCCAAATACACACAACGGCTGGGGATGCCATTCCCGCTTTTCAAGTTTGGGTCACCTGTGAAACAGTTTTAATCTGATGGGTTAAGGGTAGTGTTTCTGTCCTCAGGACACTGTTTTGTTTTCTCTCTCTGAGACAGGGTCTTGCTATGTTGCCTAGACTGGTCCTTAACTTTTAGGCTCAAGTAGTCCCTCCTGCCTCAGCCTCCTCAGCAGTGGAGACTAAAGGCATGTACAGCTGTGCTCAGCTTCCAGCAACTGACCTTGATAGCAAGTCTCCTGAATTCACTACAGTGATCTCAATACACAAAGGAGCTACACAGCATACTGTTATGACATTTAGGAAGAAAATTCCAGATACTAGCATTAACTTTAGGGTTGAATTACAGCCAGGGCACAGAGGTAAAACACATCTGGACTTCTCAGCATCCATGGAAGAAGAAATCAGGGTTAGCTACTCTTTCTACTTCCTTTTAAAGATAGTACAGACATGTAGTCACACAGCCCAGTAAGCACCAAAATGGCAACAGAAGTTAGATCTGTAGAAATACCGTTTGTTTTTTTGAGACGGGTCTTCCTTGTGTAGCCCTGGCTGTCCTGGAACTCACGCTGTAGCCCAGCCTGGACTTGAACTCAGATTCACCTGCCTCTGCCTTGCAAGTGTTGGGATGAAAGGTTGTGTGCCACTACCTCTTGGCTGTTTTTTAAAAACTTTACTAAACTAAACCCTGTGCTCCAGAGAGGACAGGGGTGGTTTTAACCATTAGACACAGCAATTTTCTAAGAGCCAAAGTAGTCCCTGGACCAAGCCAAGAGGGAAGAAGAGACAATCAATTGGTGGGTGTAAGTCCACAACTCACTGTTGTCCAGAGTAATGAGGAAGATCCTTTGGATCATGTGATTGATGTTGAGTTGCTCGCATATTTCTTGCTGTGACCGGAAGGAGCGGCTAATCTCAGACACAGAGTAGTCAAATTCATCCAGGCTCTCTGACACACTATTATCCGAATCATCTGGGCTTGCTGGGAGCTCATCTGCCAGGACATGTAAGCTGTTACACAGTATGCTCCTCCCTTAGGACACACACACTACCTAGAACGAATGTAGCCGCCAGAACAACTGCAGGTGTGAAACATTCATCTCACTAGGGAGCAACTCAAGCCAGGCAAGTGAGTGTAGGCTTCTGAAATTGGCCTTCTATACAGTAAGCTTTATTTCTTCCACCCATAATTGTATGCCCTGGCTGTCCTGGAACTCACGCTGTAGACCAGCCTGGACTTTATTTCTTCCACCCTGCCAAAATTAGCAACATTATCCAACATTTTTACAGAAAAAAATAATTATCAAATAGATCAAATGACAGTAATTATTTTAAATGTATGGCCTTTCCTTGGAGAATACATTTGTTCTGGTAATTTTACACTCAGGAATATATCCTGTAGAAGGGCTTGTCCAATTGGTACCTTATAGATAGCTGCTTAATTCTGCAGTGCTCCAGACTCTTGTGCTAGCGTTCATTACCACTGTTTTTTATTTAAAGAATTGTTATGCTTTTCAGCTGCCTTTCCTGTCTCTTTGACATTTATTTTTGTGTGTGGGAATGTGTCAGTGTGCACCTGGAGGTCAGAGGCGGTCTGTAGCAACCAGTTTTCTCCTCCTATGTGGGTCGTGGGACTGAACTTAGGTCATCAGACAAGGTGGCAGGACCTTTATCTGCTGAGTCATGTCACTGGGATCATTTTTAATGATTTTAATGAGTATGTATGCACTGTGCGGAAATACACATGCTGAGCCATCTCTCCATGTTTTTTTGTTGTTAATGACAGATTTGTACCATACTTTAGAACATTTTTTGATAATTTACTTATTTTTGTATGTGTGTATATGTTTATGTGCCATGACATGCATTTGGAGATCTCAGAACAACTTGGGGGAGTTCTTTTTCTCCTTCCACTATGTAGTTTCCAAGGATCAAACTCAGGTCATCAGGACTGGAAAGCAAGTGCCTTTGCCCACTGAGTAATCTTACTAGCCCCTCAGCCGGCTTTAAAGATTTCATATATACATACATACACACATTTGCATGCATGTATGTATGTGTGTGTGTTGTCTATAAGTATGCTTGCACACCAGAAGAGGGCAACAGATCCCATGGTACTAGTTATAGATGGTTATGAGCTGCCATGTGGGTGCTAGGAATTGAATCCAGGACCTCTGGAAGAGCAGCCCTTAACCACTGGGTCATCTCTCTAGCTTCTCAACTGGCTTTAAAAAAAATTTTTTTTTTGGTATAGGTGTTTTGTCTGAATGTATGTATATGCAATGCATGTGTGTGCCTTATGGCTGAAGAAGTCAGAGATGGCACTGAAGCCCCAGAACTGGAGTTGCTGATGGTTACAAGCCACCATGTGGGTGTTGGGAACCAAACCCAGGCCATTTGCAAGAGCATCACATGCTCTTTAACTGCTAAGCCACCTCTCTAGCCCTCCATAGGCCTTCCTGTGAGTCATTCAGAGGCCTTCTTCATTCCACGTACTGTGTTTGTGTTTTCTGAAACAGGGTTTCCTGTTGTCCACACACTCCCTATTAGGATGATCTTGAACTTGTAATCCCCTTTTCTCCACCACCACACACACCTGCTTTCTTGTTGCACCTGGGATTAAGCCCAGATTTTGTGCTTGATTGGCAAGCACTTTACCAATTCAACTATGTCCCCAGCCCTGTTTTTCGTCTTTGATAGTCTTATGTTGGCCCAGACCAGCCTTAAACTAAGTCGGGGAGGATGACCTGACCTTCCGATCCTCCTGCCTCAGCCTCCTGAGTAGCTGAGATTATAGGCCAGCACTAGCTCATTTCTTTTAACAGTTGTGTAGTAATGTACTTTTTGCCTTTACTATGACTTATGTAGTCACTTAAACTCCATGTTTATTCATCAGATGAACATGAGACCTGTTCCAGGGTTTCATGATCTTAAGAGATACAGCACTGAGTGTAATCTGATTGTTTTTGTTCACGTGGGTGAGTATTTTTGTAAGACAAAAATCTGGGAAGTAGAATTGTTGGCTCAAAGAGCTTGAGAACCACAGGGTGGGTGAGATTGCTCAGCAGATAGAGGCACTCGCTGCCAAGCTTGGTGCCACGCGTTCAATCCTTGGAGCCCACATGGTGGAAGGAGAGAACTGAACACCGGAGTTATTCTCTGCCCTACACATATACACACTAAATGAATGCAATAAAAAAACTTTTAAAGAGCTTAAGTATTTTAAAAGTTAACACAAGTTATTCTCGAAGAGACTGATTTTATCTACACAACTAGCTAGGAGTTTGAGAAAATGTCTCCTAATTTTAATAAAATGTGATCTAGTTACAGAGGCGGAATGAAAACAGAGGAATCTACACTGAAACAAGGTACGCATGGAGGAAAGGTCTACAGAACAAGAGAGGTCAAGAAAAACGTAAAGGGAACTGAGCGCTGCTGCCCTTCAATACGGAGAAAAATGATCACAGTATGAGCTTCAGGTGGCAGAAGACACATTTCTTAACCAGCTTTTATTGAGAACTGATTCCTGAACCAACTCAGCATGGCCTGTAGAGGAGGTGGGCATGGCCAGCCCCCCTCAGTGACCCCTTCCCAGTTTTCGACCCCTCGAAGTCTTTCCACCAACAGCACCCCAACACATAATATATGCATGGTGTCTGACTTTTTCTACCCAAACATGGGAGGTGTGGAAAGCCACATCTACCAGCTCTCTCAGTGCCTCATCGAGAGGGGGCACAAGGTCATAATCGTCACCCATGCTTACGGAAATCGAAAGGGCATCCGTTACCTCACCAATGGCCTCAAAGTTTATTACTTGCCTCTCAGAGTCATGTACAACCAATCTACAGCCACGACTCTCTTTCACAGTCTGCCATTGCTCAGGTACATATTTGTTCGGGAGAGAGTTACCATAATCCATTCCCACAGTTCTTTTTCTGCCATGGCCCATGATGCCCTCTTCCACGCCAAGACAATGGGGCTTCAGACAGTCTTCACAGACCATTCCCTTTTCGGATTTGCTGATGTCAGCTCGGTGCTCACAAACAAGCTTCTAACTGTGTCGCTTTGTGACACAAACCACGTCATTTGTGTCTCTTATACAAGTAAGGAAAACACTGTCCTACGAGCAGCACTGAATCCTGAAAGAGTGTCTGTCATTCCTAATGCTGTGGATCCTACTGACTTCACCCCAGGGCCACTTGGGAGGCAGGACAGCAGGATAACTATTGTTGTGGTGAGCAGACTTGTTTACAGAAAAGGGATCGACCTGCTCAGTGGGATTATACCTGAACTCTGTCAGAAATATCCCGAGTTAAATTTCCTAATTGGAGGAGAGGGGCCAAAGAGTATAGTTTTGGAAGAAGTACGGGAAAGATACCAACTACATGACAGGGTGCATCTTTTGGGAGCTTTAGAACACAAGGATGTCAGAAATGTCTTAATTCAAGGCCATATTTTTCTTAATACCTCCCTGACCGAAGCCTTCTGCATGGCAATCCTGGAAGCCGCCAGCTGTGGTCTACAGGTCGTCAGCACCAAGGTTGGTGGGATTCCCGAAGTCCTTCCAGAGAATCTTATTATTTTATGCGAACCTTCAGTAAGATCTTTGTGTAAAGGGCTGGAAAAAGCTATTTTCCAAGTGAAGTCAGGGATGTTGCCGGATGCAGAAAATATCCACAATGCAGTAAAGGCTCTCTACACCTGGCGGAATGTGGCGGAGAGAACCGAGAAGGTGTACGAGAGGGCGGGGAAGGAAGCTGTGCTGCCAATGCATAAGAGGCTGAACAGGCTCGTCTCTCACTGCGGCCCACTTACAGGCCACAGCTTTGCTTTGCTGGCTGTGTTCAGCTATCTTTTCCTCATGTTCCTGAGATGGATGACTCCCGATTCGGTCATTGATGTGGCAATAGATGCCACTGGGCCAAGGGGAGCGTGGGCTCATGAGTGTCCTCATGATACAAAAGAAGACGAGACTGACAAGGTATACAAAGGCAGGTGGAAGCGAGTCTGAACTGTAAACTTTGGCAGTTCTATTAACACAGTTGAAAATAACCTTGTTCTTTTGTTTTTGGGCTTTGATGTTGACTTGACAAATCATGCTATCTCTATAGCATTTACTGTTTCATTTGAGGAAAGCGAAACACTCACACGATTCCTGATCTTAGAAACTCCTTGTACTTCTTTAACTTTAGGGAGACTGGTTTGGCCAGTCAGGTATGAAAGTTTTAGATTACTGAAATCCCTTCAGTGGAGATGTTTTAACATGACATGTTGGGAGCCTTGGGTGCTGGGTTAATTCTGGCCAGTTTTTAACATTACGCCATCAATTCAACATCTACCAGACACATACATACAAGCTTTCTTTAGGAAGATATAAATATGTGAACTATTTTAAGTCAAGCTGTTGTTTCTTTATTGGGTCCTGATATCATACTCCTGCACATGGGTCCACTTTTTTTTTTTTTTTTTTACTATGTATACAATGATAGAAGAGGCCATGAGATCTCATTATAGATGGTTGTGAGCCACCACGTGGTTGCTGGGAACTGAACTCAGGACCTCTGGAAGAGCAGCCAATGCTCTTAACCTGAGCCATTTCTCCAATCCAGCCAACACGTTTTAAGCACCTGCTCTGTATGAAATGAGGGACTAGGCAGTACCTGCCACTGAGGACTAGTTAATGTGGAGTGGCAACAGTTACCATGCCCCGAATGCTCTGCTACTTAATGTGAGGACAGTGCCACCATCACAAACCTACTCAGTGCCTCTCTAACCCTGCTGCATGCATTCTCCTAATTCTCCCAGGTGGACACTTCATATCATGTGTGGATGAAGAGAATCTGCTTTTAAGTCCCAAGGACCAGTACCACTGCTGTGTAGGCTTAAAAAATTACTTATTGTTGTGTGTATAAGATATGTATGTAGGTTAAAACAATGTTTCTATATACAGACCCTGATTATAACTGTCAGTGTATGTGGAAACACATCGTTCCACCCAGGTACTTACAATTATTTAAAGTGAAGGAAACATTAGTGAACACTGAGGAATTTTCTAATAAGATTGCATTTTTTTTTTTTCCGAGACAAGGTTTCTCTGGGTAACAGTTCTGGCTATCCTGGAACTCACTTTGTAGACCAGGCTGGCCTCAAACTCATAGAGATCCACCTGTCTCTACCTACCAAGTGCTGGGATTAAAGGCATGCACCACCATCACCCGGCTGTATTGTTTTTTTTTTTTTTTTTTAAAAACTGCAATGCTTTTGATGTTATAGTTATACACATAAACTAAGGCTGTTAAAATATCTTCATGACCAAAAATAAAGATGAGAATGACATTTTAAACAAACAAACAAAAATGTAATTGTTTAAGTTTTTATTACATTTCTTTAGCAGGTGTATCTTGGTTGCATGCTTGCTACAGAGCACATGCATGGTCAGAGGACACCTTGCTGTAGTCTTCTTTTTTTCCACCATGAGGGTTCCAGGGACCGAACTCAGGACATCAGGCTTGGAAACAGGTGCCTCTAGTCACTGAGCCATCTCGACAGCCCCTAACTGTAGTTTCAATGGGCATTTTCCTATAGATTACTAAGACTGGAATTTTTATCATTTGGTATTTAAATTACTGTCACATCTTGTCTTCTAGTTTTTTCCTACCTTTTTTTTCTTATCAACTGACATCCTTTAATGTTTTATGTTTTATAGGTGGACAACTTTCTTTTTTTTTTAAAGATAGGGTTTCTCTGCATAGCCCTGGCTGTCCTGGAACTTGCTCTGTAAACCAGGCTGCCTTCAAAGTCAGAGATCTGCCTGCCTCCACCTCCTGAGTGCTGGGATTAAAGGTGTATGCCTCCAGTACCCAGCTGACTTCTTTTCTTTCTTGACAAAGTGCTATTCTGAAAATCTGGACCAAACTCTGAGAAGTAAGAGATGTTTCCCTGTATAAGTTTGGCAGATTTGAAGATCAGCATAGGAGGCCAAAGGTTCTGGCAGAATACTAACTGCTGGTGACAAACAGGTTGGACCAGGTGGCACAAGGAACCCAGTGTAAACAAACTGAGGTGAGGAGGTCCCAAGCCAGTAAGAACGGCATGTTCTTGCCTTATTCCTACAGCTTGCCACTCACAGTGCTCTCGGCTCCAGTCTGTTCCCAGCCAGCGAAGCCTTGTGCTTACTTCTCTAGGCTCATCCACCAGCTCTTCTGCCCTTGCCTGCTGCTTCTCCCTCCTGTCTATTTGATCCTAATCGCAAAGCAAGGCCAAACTCAGCAGTGGACCCGAACTATACACTTTTTAAATAAGTGAAGGGAAAATGTAAACTATTTCTCCCTTTTATCAAAGGAAAAAACAAAACCCACTATTTTTGGGGAAGGGAGGGTCATTTTTAGTTTGAGTCAATGTGACTCTCCCAGTAGACAATGTGTTTCAGAAATATATTCTAATTGCTCTGGTCTGTCTCCAGATAGAAAGAAGCTGTACTGGATCTTAAATTCAGTTCCAAATGAGGAAAGCCATTTTTCTGGCTATTGAGAGATTATTCTGAGTTTTGTTTTTCTTTTTTCATATTAAAACTAAGGATTAGATTCTTAGCAGTCTGTCCTAACAACAGTGAGTTACAAGGGGGGCCACTCAGCAGAACCAAAGATACACTTCACCCAAGAGTTCTTATGAAGTGCTGGGTTAAGAACAATCCTTTTTTTTTTGTTGTTGTTAAAATATCAGAAACCATTTATGATTCTCTTATATATGATTTCTACAACTGCATGCAGCTGGCTCACCATACCGCCTTGGTTTCCTATGTTAAAAAGCTACTACTAGACAATTCCTTTCTCCTTTAATGAAACAATTTGACAGTTTGGGATCACAGCTGCCATCTGCCCCTGTGGAACCACCTGTCAGTCAAGCTCTTTTTACGTGAGTGAGTGGACAGCACGGGGAAGTCCCTTGAACAAAACAAGCCATGAAAACCAACAACAAACTAAGACAGACAGACAGACAGAAAATAAAGCAAAACAACTTCCGCCCCAAACTTAAGTTCTAATTGCGGTTAATTTTCTAAAGAATCCTTCCTCTGGAAGACCCGGTTCTAGGTCATGGCATCTGCTGCTATTGGCTCCTCTACTTACCAGATTGCTGCTTCAGCTGCTCTTTTTGGATTGCTGCAAACTGCTTGGCATCAGCCAGGGAGCCAAAAAGAGCAGCAAAGGGGTTACTTGAGATGTTGTTGTTATTCTCCTGGTCTGTCATTTCACTTTAAGGTATTCTCCATCCAGCCCTAGGGGGAGGGGCTATGCAAAGGACAGGAGTTAGATTCAGAAGGGCAGACAACACAATCACTGTAGTATACCCATCATTGTTTCTTTTCCCATTTCTTGAGCACTATGCCTTTGAAATGTTTTGAAGTTAAGACATGCCAATTCCTATTCCCAAACTCAAGACATATTTGGTAAGATGGTTACACTACCTACCAACCGGACACAGCTAAAACTCAAAAGGCTCAAACAGTCAGTGATTGCAATTCTCCATTAACAGTAACTATAGGCCTGAGACATACCACAAGAATTATGCTTTCCCGTAAGTTTTTAAGCCAGCAGACTAGTCTTCATTCACATGCAGAGAACAAGGTGGTACCTGCCAAGACCACTACAAAGCGCTGAAGCTGGGAATTCCTTAGCTACACAGGAACCCAGGGCAAACTCTTTTCTAAAAGGTAGGCTTTCATATTACATGGGGAGGTGACACACACTCAAGCTCACTAAGTAGTGAGAAGAACCTTGAACTCCTAATCTTGCAAACACTTAAATGCTAGGATTACAAGCATGAAACACCACGCCTGTCTTGACACTCAGATTTGGAACGCTGAATCAAGGCCAGAATAGGATTAGCTGTATGTTTGCAGGTCTCTCGTGTATATTAAGTAACCTAATTCTACTGATAGGTTAAAACTACAGATCTGGAGCTAGAGAGATGGCTCATTGATTCGGAGTACCAGCTGCTCTTCTAGAAGACTTAGGTTCAATTCCCAGCACCCACATGGCAGCTTACTACTGTCTGTAACTCTAATCCCAGCGCATCTGAAGCCCTCTTTTGGTCTCCACAGTCACCAGACATGCACATGGTACACAGAGATAAGAGCAGGCAAACACTCCGCACACATAAAAATAAAATTAATAAAAACAAAAAAAATTACAGAACCTTTTTCAACTAAAATTTATCATTCTTATTTGATGTTTTTCTTTTCTGTCAAAATGGGATAGGATCTCACTATATAGCCTAGGTTGGCCTTGAACTCATAATCCCCCTGCCTCAGCCTTCAGAGTGCTGGGATTACTAGAGTTCATCATGCTTGACTATTTTTTTTTTGTTCCTATACTAATTTTTACTGCTTATCTATTTTTTATATTTAAAAAACAAATTCAACTGTCAGGTAGACTGTCTAACATAAAATAGATATAACACCTCAAAGATAAGGGGACAGGATAGGGAGAAGAAGATTCAATCTACTTTTAGTTATTAGTCTGTATTTTTGAGACAGGCCTCATTATAAAGCCAAAGCTTTCCTGGAACTTGATGGCTAGCTTCAAACTCATGCTCCTCCTGTCTCTTCCTCCTGAGTGCTAGAATTACAGGAGTGTGTCACCATTACATGCATGGTCTTTCCAAGGCTGGCCTGAATTTGTGATCCTCTTGTTTCAGCCTCCCCAGTGCGGAGATTATAGGAACAAATTTCCACACTTAGCTTACCTTCAGTTCATGGAAGTAAGGTCCCTTACAAAATCACAT
Organism: Alexandromys fortis; assembly: GCF_014885135.2. NCBI lineage: Eukaryota > Metazoa > Chordata > Mammalia > Rodentia > Cricetidae > Alexandromys > Alexandromys fortis. The sequence goes on from NW_026067973.1 coordinate 675,925, forward strand.
TAACAAAAGCTAGTACAAATTGGAAAAGTTACCCTTAATTACTGGAGGAAGAGAGCTTATATCACTTCTTGGCACTTCTGAGGTATTTCTATGAGTTGCTTCATGGCCTCTGTTAAATTTCCTGCCCCAGAGTTAAAAGCTAATTAGCCACAGTGACAGCTAGCCAGTCTGACCTCCTCTTAGGATGGTCCTGGGCTTTCCTACCACTCTAAGGAAATGAACTCTTAGATGCTGCTTTCCTTTCCTTTTTTTTTTTTTGCCATGTTATTTGAGCTTAATAGAAAATATATTTTATGTTGGAACGAACGGTCCTTGAGAGGCTTTCTCCAATGTTGCCACTGGTTCAGCTTAGTTCATCTCTAGTTCATGTGGTGCCACCCTAAACTGTCTCATTGTTGGCTCACTACCTCAGGTGCCCCACCAAGGTATCCTGAACTCTAAAAGACGGCAAAAACTATAGTGAACTCTTGATATCTTGTCTATGGAATAGTACCATCTTTTTCCTCAACACGACACCCTTGGTTTTTCCTCTGAGTATCAATTCCACTCAAGACATATGTCCAGATGTGTTGATCTCATCCACCAGCTCCAGGAAAGGGCATAGAGGACAAAGTGACTGATCCATGAATGGGCAAAAGATCCTATCAAGGGTTATAGGAATCAGTGAACATTGTCTTTGGACTTCTGGCTAACTCTATTGAGAAGGGAACTCTTCCTTCTCGTGTTGCTAGGCTAGTAAAACACAAGCCCAGAGCTGTCACATTTACACCATCTAAAAAATGGCTACCCCCAAATTAAGCTACTATACAGGAAAACAGAACTCTTCAGACGTCTCAGTTATAGAAGCCAACCAACTGCATATGCCCGTTTGAAGTGTGTGTGTATGTACATGTATGTACAGGTGTGTGGCATATATGTACACAGGAAGACACTGGGGTCTGTTTGATCCTTATTCACTTGACACAGGATCTCTTACTGAATCTGGAGCTGATATGACGGCCAGCGAGCACCAGCAATTCTCCCATCTCTGCTCCCCATAGTGCCAGGGTTACAGGGGTACATGTGGACAGATCTAGTCTTTAAATCGAGGATTTAAACTCAGGTCCTCAAGCTTGAATATCAATAGCTCTTACCCACTAAGTCATCTCCAGGCTTTTGCTGTTGTTAACTGAAGCAGGGTCTCACTGTGTCACTCAGGCTGGCCTTGAACTTAGAGTGATTCTTCTGCCTTAGTCTCCAAGTGCTAAGATTAGGGGCACAGATAACCATGTCTGGCTTGAGTAAATTTTTTAAAAAATATAATTGAAAAGTCAGGTGTTGTGGCACATGCCTTTAATCCTGGCATTTGGAAGGCAGAGGCAGGCAGATCTCTAGATCTCTATGAGTCCGAGGCCAGCCTGGTCTATATAGAGAGTTCCTGAGCCAGACTGTGGTGGCATACGCCTTTAATCCCAGCACTCCGCCTTTAATCCCAGCACTAGGGAGGCAGAGGCAGGCGGATCTCTGTGAGTTCGAGACCAGCCTGGTCTACAGAGCTAGTTCCAGGACAGGCTCCAAAGCCACAGAGAAACCCTGTCTCGAAAAACCAAAAAAAAAAAAAAAAAAGCCACACACACACACAAATTTGAAGGGTCCAGATCATTAGACACAAGACAACAACCTGCATCACATATGTAAAAAGGAAGCTGAAAGCCAAGAATACAGAAAGCCAAGGACACAGGTTCCACAAATGCAGTAGTTCCTTAATTCTATACTCTTCCATTAAACAAAGAAGCTAACCTTCTTTTACATCCTATCCTTGTTTATATTGGGATTTAAAAACTTCTACATAGCATTCCTATGCAGTCCTGTTTTGAGTAGAAGTTCATATTAGGTTTTCTTTCTTCTGTGGCTGAAGTCTACTTATCTGCAGAAGTACTACATTATCCTTGAAAACCACAAAGTCTAAGCAAACATTCACTAGATGGCCCAATCTTCAGTTATTCCTGAGCCCTGCATAATCACAGCACTACTTGAAATCTGTATCAAGGTACAGACTTCTCTACTTGTCTTGAGATGCAGCAGCAGGTTAAGTTACCAGGCCAAACACTGTGGATCTTTAGCACCCAAGCATGAGTAGAACAGAGAATGCAAATAAGCCTGCTGTCACCTTGGTTTTAGTTGTACTTGATATAGACTAGAGACATCTGAGAGGAAGGCCTTGATAGGGAGCGTGCCCAGATCAGAAAGGCACGTGGACATCTCTTTGGGGGGACTGTCTTGATTGATAATTGATACAGATGCACTCAGCCCCGTGTGAATGGCACCATTTCTTAGGCAGATAGTCCTAGATGCATAAGAAAGCTAGCTAAGCCAGGCGGTGGTGGTACATGTCTTTAATCCCAGCACTCCAGAGGCAGACAGATCTCTGTGAGTTCGAGGCCAGCCTGGTCTACAGAGCAAGTTTCAGGACTGACTCCATTGCTACTGGGAAACCCTGTCTGGAAAGAAAGAAGCAAAACAAAACAAAAAAAGAAAACCAGCTAAGCAGCAGCTAGCAAACAGCATTTCCCCATTATTTCTGCCTCAAGGCCTTACTCGAATTCTTGCCCGACTTCCCCCAATGATGAACTGTGACTAGAAGTGTGCAAATTATCCTCTTCTTCCTTTCGGTTGCTTTCGGTCAGAGTGTATTATACCAACAACAGAAAGAAGACTAGAACAAATGCTAACAACAACAACAACAACAGGGTTTTGCCTACCCTACTAAACTCATCTTTTTCATATTTGCTTAAAATTGGTACAGAGACTTCTTTCTCTAGAAACAAGGCTATAGGGAGAAGGAGGGCTGATCACCTGATTGAGAATCTCTGTGGAGATTCAATTTAGATTTAGTCACTGAGCTTACACAAGCAAATAAAAGTACCTAGAAAGAAAGAACTGTCTCATAAGATGGAGCCTGGCTATTCTGTTTGCTTTCATACTCACTTTGCCTATTTTAAATTTCTGTTTGAGTGTAGTGGTACACACCTGTAATCCTTGACTTGGGAAGGGGAAGCAAGAGGGTCTTGACCCACAGTGAGACCTTGACTCAGAAATAAATAAGGGATTGAAGAGACGGTTCATTCGGGAGAGCTTCCTGCTCTATCAGACATCAGGAGCTGGACTCCAGTACCCACAACAGGACAGTTCATAGATGCCTGCAACTCCAACTCCAAGGGGTCTAACAATGCCTTCTGCTCTCTGTAGGTATCCACACACTGTTACAGATACACAGCCATACACATAAATAAAAATTTAAAAAAAGTCTTCCCAAGAAAGAAAGAAAAGCCTGGAGAAATGGCTTTAGCAGCTAAGAGCACTTGAGTTCCAGCATCCATGCTGGGCAGCTCTTAAGTTCCTGTACCTCCAGCTCTTGGGGATCCAATGCCTTCTACTTCTGGGGGGCATCTGCACACATCTGGCATACACATATACAGAAGCACACATGTACACATAAGCCAAAGTAAAATATCCTTTTAAAAAAGAAACAGTAGCAATAATAAAAATAACAAATCTTTTGTTTTCAACAGCCATATAGAAACACACCCATCCATTGTTAGGTTTTAGGATGGTACACCCACCAGTCTATTCAAAGCCTTTGGTTTTGATTCACTTTTAATAAGTCTTCCTTGATAAAAAATTTCACTCTGTATACCTACTGCAGAAGTCTATATCTGTAAGAAATGTCTATCATTGGTTCCATAAAATTCTTCCATCCTCTCCTGATTTAAACTTTTACTTGGGTAGAGTACTGCTAACCCTTTAAGGCTACCATTGGCTCCTGTGAGCAGTTTTTACAGTGGAACTACCAGCAACACTGAAAAACCGAGACCGTTGAAACCAAGCTCTGTGCGTAGGGTTGGGTGAGGTGGGGTATAAGTCAGAGCTAAAGCATACAAACACCAGCGTTTGTGTTCCAATCCCGGCAATCCCTTTCCCCTGCCCAAATTAAGCTGTGTTAAATCATACTCCACAAAGTCTCTATTTTGGAATTAAAAATGTTTCCAGAGTAACATGTTCTCCCTGGAAATACCTTCAGTGCTATACATGGCATCACAACAAAAATCCTTGTATCACATTTATCTGTAAGCTAGAAGCCTCATCAACGGAAACACATGCACTCTCTAATCAAAGAAAAAACAAACAAACAAACAAAAAAAACCCCATCAAAGCCTAGCATCCTGTCTTGGGTCCCATTTTATAGTCTTTTCTCTGGAATCAAAAGAGTGAGTGAGAGTGAGAAAAACCCATTCTTGCTCTTAAAGGCAGAAACGCATCCTAAAGGGAACACCACTAAATACAACGCTTAGGGGCTGTGGTCACATAATCTGAGAAATGATTTCTCAATCCAAGAAACATCGAGCGGAATCACAGAAGAGTTACAGCGACTAGTCCATCACTCGCCTTAAACGTCAACATCTTGCTACATGCATCCAACTGGTTTAATTACTCTGACTCGAGTTTCATTTCTTCCCGTTAGCATCTGGTTTTCTGTCGTCTACTCCATACATTCATCTCGGGGTTTGACAAGAGATTCATGGGGAGGAGGGAGACCCGGGGACCCACCCACCCTGCGCAGGTCCTAGATAAAAGAAGCCAAAAGACAGTCACAGCCAAGACTCAGGCCTTTTCTACCGGGGGTTTGGTAAAGAAGAAAAACACGTGCAGAGACACCCGACGCTGGAGCACCGTAAGGGTTTCCAGATCAGACAGGGTCGAAGTTCAAGAAGAGGAACCCAGGTCAGGCAAGCACTGGAGAACAGCAAGTGTGCAGAAGCCTGGACAGGCAGCTGCTTGGCTGAAAAACCCGGTCGCAGTCCTCCTCCCCTGAAGATACCTCCTGTCTTACCAGAGCCTGAAAGGGCAGCAACGACGACACCTCACAGCCACAGCGACCAAAAGGTTCCCACTTCCGACTCAGCAAGGCAACCGGAGCTGACATCATCGCTGAGCGCCGCGCCTGTCTACCCCGCGCCGGAAGTAGGGCGTTGTCTGTTCTCGCTTTCTAATGGCGGGCAAAACACCGGCAAGGCGCACGCGCATACTAGCTGACGGCTGGCAGGGGGCGGGCCGGAAGTGGCCTTGGGATTGGGCTAGGCGGAGGGGCGGGGCGGGGCAGGACTGGCGGTGGTGCGTGGTTTGGAGTCTAGCGGGAAGTTAAGTCGCACGTTGGAAACCCATTTCTTGAGGGCAGATACAATATTGTTATCTCCGGCGTGCTCACAGACTGGCTTTCTGCTTTTTTTATGCTCCCACCTGTCCTATGGCGTTTTGGAGCCGTTCCACTTACTCTTCGTAGCTTAAAAGAAGTAACAATACCAACAAAGAAAATGTCTAAGAAGTTTTGAGCAGGTGTTAGGTGCTAAACAGTGTGCTATTTTGGGTTGAACTTAGTTTTATTTATACAAACAGTATACACCCCACTAGTCTGTTTTGAGGTACACAAAAGTATTGAAAGTAGCAAGAACTAAAAGCACTGTTCACAAAACGAGAAAATGAGATTTTTTTGCATGTCATAATCAAGGATTAATGTTAGGAATATAGAAATTTTATATATGCGTGTGTGTGCGTCTCTCTCTCTCTCTCTCTCTCTCTCTCTCTCTCTCTCTCTCTGTGTGTGTGTGTGTATGACTATATAAAGAACTACAGCTCACTGATGTGGTAGTCCATACCTGAAATCCAAGCCCTCGGGAGGGAGGTTAGACAGGAAAATGAGTTCAGACCAGCATGGACTACATCAGTGGTTCTCAACCTTCCTAATACTTTGACCCTTTAAGACAGTTCTTCATGTTGTGGTGACCCTCCCCCGTAAAATTATTTTTGCTGCTACTTCATAATTGTAATTTTGCTACTGTTATGAATTGTAATATAAATCTGATATGTGGCACACCCACCCCCTCCATGAAAGAGTCCTTTGGCCCCTAAAGAGGTCTTGATCCACAGGTTGAGAGCTCATGGGCTACATAGATTCCAGTCTTTCCTGGGTGATGTAGCAAAAATCTTTCTCAAGGAGTATGTGTGGTGGGGGATAGGAAGAAGAGGTGCAGAGAGAAAGACTGGAACTCTTATCTTTTTTGTTGTGTTGTTTTTTGCTTCTTAATTCCCCCCTCCTCCCCTTCGCCAGACAAGGTTTCTCTGTGTAACAGCCCTAGCTGTTCTGGAACTAGCTCTGTAGACCAGGCTAGCCTTGAACTCACAGTGACCCACGTGCCTCTGCCTCCTGAGTGTTGGGATTAAAAGCAGAGCGCCACCACCACCTGGGTGGAACCCTTATCTTTTGATAATGGGAATTTAAAATAGTACAGCCTCTTTAGAATCCAGTTTGGTGCAGGGCGGTGGTGGCTCATGCCTTTAATCCCAGCACTCGGGAGGCTAAAGGAGGCAGAGGCAGGTGGATCTCTGTAAGTTCAAGGCCAGCCTGGTCCACAAGAGCTAGTCCCAGGACAGGAACCAAAAGCTGCGGAGAAACCCTGTCGAAAAATCCAAAAAAAAAAAAAAAAACCCAGTTTGGTGATTTCTGAAGACATTAAACGTAGCATTATTATATGAATCACATGATCCAGTAACCTAAATTTTATGATGTCCCTTATGAACTGAAAACAGGTTTAAATAGGTACTTGTCCCCCAGAGTACAGCAGTATTTATAATAATCAAAAGGTAGAAACAACCCCTAATGCCCATTAACAAGTAAATATTAAAATAGGTTAAATAAGCCTAACAGGCTTATGGTGTTAAAAATGAATAGTGCTCTGATACGTGCAAAAACTGAATGAACTTTGGAGACACGCTACATAAAGGAGGCCAGACACAAAGGGACACAACATGTGTTGCTAAGGGTCAGGGATGGTGGGGAATGGGTTCAGAGACTCTGTTCATGGTGATGAAGAAGTTCTGGAAGTGAATGGTGGTGACAACTGCATGACTGTTGGAAAACATTTCATGTATGAAATGGCACACTTAAAAGTGAGTGTAGTTTTCATTGTTGTAATTAGTACCTGAGGAAACAACGCCAATAGGCAAGGATTTCTTTTGGCTCCCAGTTTCAGACATTTCCATCTAAGGTCAGCCACGTCCAAAGCAAAATATCATGGTAGTAAGAGCTCATGGCAAAGACTGCTTACCCATGGCAGCCAAGAAGCAGAGAATGCTTCTAACCGTGGGTTTCTCCTTCCCTGCTTTGTTACATTTGAGCTCCTGGGCTATTGGATGGTCTATCCAGGGTAAGTGATACATCAAGAAGGGTACTTTATAATCATCAGAATCGCTAAAATGGTAAATTTAGTCAGGCATGTGCAATATGCCTATAATCCTAGCACTTGGGAGATTGAATCAGGATTCTGAATGAGTTAAAGACTAGCCTGGGTCACATAGCCAGACCTTAGCCCTAAAACGCAAACATAAACCAAAACAAAATAACAAAAGTCTATAAAACACCAAATTATGTACCATGCATATTTTATCACACACATAAAAGCACTGTGCAATATTTGAGTATCAACTGCTGTTCTATCTCCTAAAGACATCTTATAGGGAAAAATTCGGGTGTGTGTATGTGTGTGCATTTGTGATATGTGCCTGTGAGCACAGGTGTGTAAATGTGTGGAGATTAAACACAATCCTTGAAAGTTGAAATTTAGTTTTAAAAAATTTGCCGGGCAGAAGTGGTGAACACTTTTAATCCCAGCACTCGAGAGGCAGAGACAGGCAGATCTCTGTGAGTTTGAGGCCAGCCTGGTCTACAAGAGCTAGTTCCAGAACACCTAGGGATGTTACGTAGAGAAACCTTGTCTTGAAAAACCAAAACCAAAAAAGAAAAAAATACTATTTCAGGGCAGGGGAGATGACTCAGCAGTTAAAGGTACTTGCTGCACAAGGCCGGTACCTAGAGTTCAGTCCTTGGAATCCATGTAAAGGTAGGAGGAGAGATCTATCTACAAAGCTGTCTTCTCATTGCCACATGTGTGCCATGTCACACGCATGCACACATTTACTTCATGCATACATACAATTGCAAAGTTGGTGTTAGAAATTGGGCATAGTGGTGCACATCTTTAATTTCAGTGGTCAGGAGGCCGAGGCAGAGGCAGATGGATCTCTAAGTTCAAGGCCTGTGTGGTTTATAGAGCAAGTTCCAGGACAGCTAGAGCTACACAAAAAAACCCTATTTGAAAAAACCTTAAAAAAAATTGATGTTGGGCTTGAGAGATGGTTCAGAGGTTGTGAGCACTACTTGCTCTTCCAAAGGTCCTGAGTTCAATTCCCAGCAACCACATGGTGACTCACAACCATCTATAATGAGATCTGGTTCCCTCTTCTGGCCCACAGGCAGGCAAACCACTGTATAGTCAATAAATAAATAAATCTTTAAAAAATTGATGTTAGAGATTATAAATTATGAATTGGAGGCTAGCTGAACATCACAGGAAAATTCAAGGGCAGTCTGAGTTGTACAACAACACGCTGCCTCAACAAAATTTTAATGGAGGACTGGAGAGATGGCTCAGAGGTTAAGAGCACTGACTGCTATTCCGGAGGTACTGAGTTCAATTCCTAGTATCCACATGGTGGCTCACAACCATCTGTAATGAGATCTGGTGCCCTCCTCTGGCCTGCAGGCATACATTCAGGCAGAACACTATTCATAATAAATAAATAGATCTTAAAAAAATTTAATGGTTAGAAATTTTAAATATAAATCTTGCTGAATGTGGTGGCACATGCCATTTATATCAACACTCGAGAGGCAGAGACAGGTGGATCTCTGTAATTTCAAGGCTAACCTGGTCTATAAATTGAGTTCTAGGTCAGTCAAGGTCACATAGTGAGACCTTATCTCTTATATCTTAATATTTACAAATTAAAAATACAACCTGAAACTCACAAAAGACAAATGAAATCTATTATAGGTATTTGAAAATTACATAAAACATAAGGAAAATTTAAAAACATTTACAAATATCACAAAAGATAAGATAATATAAAATAAGATCATTTTCCTAGGTATGTATAGGGCTGATACAAGTCAATAAAAAAAAAGATTCTAAAAATGTGTGAGCCTTGTATTCAATATCAAAGAGAAACAAATAGCTGATTCTTAGTTTTAGTAAGGAAATTGAAAATCGAAGTTATACTGAGTGGGGGCATGGTGGAGAATGCTGTAATTCCAGTGCTTGGGACGTGGAGACATTCAGGGTCATCCTCTCTGCTCTACAGTGAGTTTGAGGCTAACCTAGGCTAACAAACAGAAAATCCATGCTATACTGAGATACCCTGTTGTAATATTTTGTTAGGGCTTTAACAAATAAAGTTTGCCTGAGGATCTGAGTAAGGAGTGAGCCTCGAGTTAACCTTTAAAAAAGGCGAGGCAGTGGTGGCACACACCTTTAATCCCAGCACTCAGAAGGCAGGTGCAGGTGGATCTCTGAGAGTTCAAGGCCACCCTGGACTCCACTAGACTGACCCAGTCTCAAAGAAAAACAGAGCCTGGCAGTGGTGGCTCACTCCTTTAATCCCAGCACTTGAGAGTCACATGCTTTTAATCCCAACACTAGGGAGGTGGAGACAGGAAGGGATGGCTGGCTGAGAGAGGAATATAAGGTGGAAGAAGATAGGAGCTCAGGGCATTCAGTTTGAGGACTTGTAGAGACAGAATCACCCATTTGGTCTGAGAATTTCATAGAGGTAAGAACTAATAGCTGGCTGCCCTACTTCGCTGATCTTTCAGCTTTCACCCTAATATCTGACTCTGGATTTTTATTATTAAGGCTTAATTCGTGCTACATCACCCCCTGAAAAATTACATTGGCTGTTGTGGAATATTAGTTTAATGTTATATTCAATGTGTTATATTCATTTATGCGGTGGAATATTTGTTTAATGATGTAAAGATGTGCTGCCTTCTTTTATGTTGCATTTGTTTAACTCTGTAAATCTGTGTTACTTTGCCTGTCTAAAACACCTGATTGGTCTAATAAAGAGCAGAATGACCAGTAGCTAGTTAGCAGAGGGATTGGTGGGGCTGCCAGGCAGAGAGAATAAATAGGAGAAATCTAAGCTCAAGTGAAGAGAAAGGAGCGAGAAAAGGAGGAGAGGAGGATGACAGGAGCCCCCAGTCACCCAGCCAGCCACAGAGTAAGAAGGACAAAAAAGATATACAGGATAGAGAAAGGTAAAAAGCTGAGAGGCAAAGCACAGAAAAAGAGAAACAGGATAATTTAAGTTAGAAAAGCTGTCTAGAAACAAACTAAGCTGAGGTCGGGCATTCATAAGTAAGAATAAGTCTCCATATATTTATTTGAAAGCTGGGTGGTGGGCCCCCAAAGAGTAAAAACAAGACCCAAAACCACTACAACTGGCACAGCTCAAACCTCAGCAATACATTGGTAACACACATGCATAGGAATAGCAGGCACTTTCTGTAGCTGGTAGTATATAACTACTATGCTGTAACTGCTACTATTGACATAAATACTATGATGTAACTGTTACTATTGACATAACTACCATGATATAACTACTACTGATGATATAACTACTATGAAGTAACTACTACTACTACATAACTACTATGATGTAACTACTACTATTGATATGACTACTATGATGTAACTACTACTACTGATGTAACTACTATGATGTAACTGCTACTATTGGTATAACCACTAGGATGTAACTACTACTATTGATATAACTACTATGACTTAACTACTACTATTGATATGACTACTATGATGTAACTACTACTACTACTGTTGTAGTTACTATGATGTAACTGCTACTATTGGTATAACCACTATGATGTAACTACTACTATTGACATAACTACTATGATGTAACTACTACTATTGACATGACTACTATGATGTAACTACTACTATTGATATGACTACTATGAAGTAACTACTACTATTTATGTAACTACTACTATTGACATGACTACTATGATGTAACTACTACTATTGACACAACTACTATGACTTAACTACTACTATTGGCATAACTACTATGATGTAACTTCTACTATTGATATAACCACTATGAAGTGAACTTCAGTAAAATTACAGATGCAGAGATTTTCCAACTATAACTTTTATTCCTATTTGTTCTTAATTCTTTACATAAGTTCAAAATGAAATTTATACTGCTAAAGCTAAAACAACGAAGCCCTCAAAAATACAATAAACAAGACATGGGCGACAATCTCGTGATTGTATTGTACTACAGTGACTCTCATTTGTACTTTTAGCCTTAATTTTTTTTGATAACTTTTCTGCAATTTTGTACTATTCCTGACAAATTATTATCAAAAAAGAATTTCTCATTTGATGTATATACCTTAACATTTTTTTTTAGTGGCAATCAAGTCTAACATTCTAGGATTTGGGAGAATTGTTGCTGTCCATGAATCTATTTTATTCTGAAGAGAGACTGTATTTTCCTGAAAGATAGTTAAGTATTTCTTGGTCTGAGTAGAGAGCTGGCTATGTTGAACTTGTTGACTGCCTATTGTTGAGGCACCGGTGGTCATGAACCCTGTCAGGGCCATTTCTACCAGGACTAGTACAGGAGTTCTCTTATTTCTTGAACCTAAGGGGTGTAAGTATTGTTGGACCTCACTTCCTGGGAGCACATCTAAGTCAGGGCCAAAAGTATCAGTCTGAAACTGTCTTCCAGCAACAGGTGTAAGCACCCTTGGGATTTCCTTTAGTTGACACGTTGGAATGAGCTCCTCCCTGGAACACAGTGGTCCAGAGTCTGGCAGAGCTGCTGCTAGACGAAGTTGGTGAGCATTGCATCAGGGCAGATGCCACTGCAGGGGCAGGTTGAGGAGGCCTTGCCTCGGAGCTAGTAAGTAGGCAGTAACATGGGCAAAATTTTATTCTCTGGGGAAGCTAATGGGGTTGCTTTCTTCGTTCTTCAGGCTTCAACGTTTTTGTAAGACTGTGGGGTCTCACAGAGAGACTGTGCAAACCCCATGATGAGAAGAGTTCTCTAACCAGGGGCTGGGGGAGTTTATATGTGTCTAGCCCTAGCTGTGAGACAATTTAAGGTCTTACCTAGGGGCATCATGAATATCCCTGTCTGTTGTGATGGGGCAGCAGGGCTGCATCCCCGGCACCTGGCCACCCACATGGCTAGCTTATGCCCCAAAATAATTACATGGAAACTGTATTCTTTTAAACACTGTTTGGCCCATTATATCTAACCTCTTCTCGCCTAACTCTCGCACCTGGACTAGCCCATTTCTAATAATCTGTGTAGCCCACGAGGTGGCTTACCAGAGAAGATCTTAACCTGTGTCTGTCTGGAGTGGGAGAATCATGGCGACTCCCTGACTCAGCTTCTTTCTCCCAGCCTTCTGTTCTGTTTACTCCACCCACCTAAGGGTTGGCCTATCAAGGGGCCTAGGCAGTTTCTTTATTAATAAGAAATCACTCCCACATCATTTCCCCTTTTTCTGTTTAAACAAAAAAGAAAGGCTTTAACTTTAACATAGTAAAATTCATATAAC
>NW_026067973.1:689450-776960 GCF_014885135.2 Alexandromys fortis
TCATACCAAATCGGAATAGATGCAATCCACAGGGTCACATCCTCTGTGAAAACAAAAGAAGACCCTTTCCAAAGCATCATGTCCTTAGACCCAAATTCTGAAGTCATAATACCCTCATGAAATCCATTTTGGTTTAGCTTGGTAGCCCATGTAATGAAATGTCTCTCTGTACTTAGCTCCTTCATAGTCAAAAAATTTAAAGAAAACACAATAATACAAAGAATCCAGACTCTCTGTGAATTTTCCATTTTTACGTAGCTTATTTTTCTTTATTTCTCTCAATCAATAACTATCTGTACTCTGTCTCTTTAAAGACTTTACCCCCTTTTTTTTAAGGGCAGTCGGTAGAGCATGGGACTCTTAATCTCAGGGTCATGGGTTTGAGCCCCACGTTGGACGCCAGATGAAGGCGTAAGTCACAAACAATGCCACACCAGTTTGGAATTATGATTAATAGGGTGGTATTTATTTAAAGAGGAAAAAACTTACAGATCACCGTCCCAGACAATAGCCCTCTGCGCAACCAGGAAGGGAGTCTAGTCACCAGCAGAGCAGGAAGTGAAGAGAGAGAGAGCTCCAGAGGGAAGGGAAGTAGCCGCTTTTTTAAAGGGAGAGAGACCACGCCCCAATGGGCTGGTATCTCAGCAGCTATTGGTTGGAGGAGTGGAAGGCCCTCCCGCAACACCTGTCACCTCTTGTTACTCCAGGTGAGTGCCCATTCAGGATAAACCACAAGTTAGGGCTCAGTCAGACCCAGTATCCACACAGCTGTAGAACCATTACAAGCATTCACCATTCATTCAGAAATTATACATTTTCATTTTAGATTCTCAGTCTGTCCATTTCCCTGCAGAACAATCCAACTTTTCCTTAGAGACTAGTGCCACCTCAGTATCCCATCAAGGCTATGGATGAAAATCTGTGGGGTAATGAACCCCATGTCAGTTTTCCTGCCTATCTCCCTGGGTTCTGAATGATCAGCTTAATCTCACCTTCTTCCAATTGGAGACTCCAGTCCTGGGTCTCACAGTCCCCATGACCACTGGAACAGAACCCTGGAATCCCATAGGCTTCCCAGTCCCAGAGACCTGGGAGATCCAAGAGTGGCAACTTTCTGGACCAACTAGGGTCAAGGTGAAGGAGATCTCATGGGCCGGGGGCTCCGGAAAGGTTGCAGATATCTTTCTGAAATAGGCACCCTAACCGCAATGAGAGGAGAGAGTGGAAGAGAGGAGATGTCACCAGCAGAGTGAAGCCAGGACAACTCCCGAAAGGCTTTGTTCCTGGGTCCCGTCTGTATTCTTATTTTACACTTTAGAACCACAAGGCGGGGTGGGCAAGCAAGCAAGCTTTACTGGAAACTTATGTAGCAGCCAGTAGGCTGTTCAGGGCAACGACTCATGCTTTAGCTATTTCTCCATGTCGTTCTGTTCCCGGAGCAAGTGAAATCATGCTTGGCAAATAGGTAGGACATGTAGTGCTGTCAGTGAGTCCCTAAATAAATCAATAGCCAGTAACCGGTCTTTCTACCTTATTCTGTGTCATAATCTTCAGGTTGGCTTAGGAGAAAATGCAAGATGTATAGTGTTATATCATTGTATGAAGAATAGGGGAAGAATAAAGTGAACTTAAGAACCATTCTTCCATGCTTAAAATATGTTCAAGAACATATGTATGAAACTCATTTGCCTGTGGGGAAGGTTACTTTGGTTGGGGATCCAGGTAGAAGGAAACCTTTCACTATCTACTGCATATATAATTCACTGGTGTTATTATTATGTATTTATTTATTATTATTATTATAGTGTTGTGATATGTATGTATAGGGTCTGTATATGCTTAGCATGTGTGTGGAGGTCTGAGAACAGCATGGTGGAGTAGGTTTTTTTTTTTTTTTTGACTTTTTGGAGATTGAGCTCAGGTCTTCAGGCTTGTGTGGCAAAGACTTTTATCTGATGAGCCACCCCATTGCCATATTGGTCCGCTAAATTAGAAACAGCATAATACCCTAGTGAATGTTAAACAGGAAAAGTCTGTTTGGACAGAGGTGGTTATACCCGATCTTTTAATTTTGTCGTTTACAATTTTCACCAATAGGTGACGCTCTGCAAACACCACGCTGTACTTTTTCCCCTTCACTGTTTTTTGTGAGGGTCTGGGGGTAGGGTGCCGTGACTTTAACACAGCGCCTCAAGCAAGCTTGACAAGTGCTCTACTACTGAGTTACACCACCACCTTCCCCAAGCTTGGACTTTTATTTTATTTTGAGAAAACCCCAGAATTTCTCAGACAGTTCTCTGCTTGCCACCTCTGCAGGTTAACAGTAGGGATGAAGATCTCTCTACCGGGCTCTCTCTAAAACACATTGCTTTGATCCTGGGATGGAAAGGGCAATACCTGGAATGAGAAAGAAAATTTGTAATTGGTCAGAAAACCAACTGATGTTTTCAAATCTGTGTTCCTGATTGACACTGGTGTAGGGCTGATTGGATCAGAACTTCTGATTCGTTGTTGGGCTTATTTTAGAAGTTCATAAGGTGATTTTTTCCCCCACTAGATCAAGATAGCTAGGAACTCACAGGGAACTACCTCTGCTTTCAGAGTTCTGGGGGTTAAAGGCATGCTTCACCATACCAGTTTTGAGGTTTTTTTTTTTTGTTTGTTTGTTTTTTGTTTGTTTGGTTTTGGTTTTTTGAGACAGGGTTTCTCTGTGGCTTTGGAGCCTGTCCTGGAACTAGCTCTTTTAGACCAGGCTGGCCTCGAACTCACAGAGTCCGGCCTGCCTCTGCCTCCTGTGTGCTGGGATTAAAGGCATGTGCCACCACTGCCCGGTCTGAGACTTTAATGGGGTTAAGATTAATGTTCAGCATCTCTGTGGCTCAGGGCTCTTCTCTCAGAGGATTTACATTTGCTTAGGGCTCCCAAGTATTCACTGAGTCCTGGTACCAGTGACTTTGGGAGAAAGACTCCACACTCCTCTACCCACACCCTACTTCTCATCCTTATTGCAAAGAGATTTGGCAGCCGCTGGGAAGCACGCCGGTCATGCAGAGGCAGAGCCCCTCCCCGAGATGAGCGGTGAAGCACACACTTACTTGGAGTACTGTTGAGCTCACTTCCTCCTTGGATGACTTCCTTGGAGATGGCTATATTGCTCGTTGTCCCGATCCCTGAGGGGCTGAAGAGGACAGTATAACCATCCACTCACGTTTTATCCTTTATTAATTAATGTAAAGCATATCCATCAAATATTTTATTTATTTATTTATTATGTATACAATATTCTGTCTGTGTGTATGCCCGCAGGCCAGAAGAGGGCACCAGGCCCCATTACAGATGGTTGTGAGCCACCATGTGGTTGCTGGGAATTGAACTCAGGACCTTTGGAAGAGGAGGCAATGCTCTTAACCTCTGAGCCATCTCTCCAGCCCCTCCATCAAATATTTTTATGAACAAAACTTTAGGCGATTCACAGCTCTAGGAGCCAAAAGAATGAGGAGAGGAAGGGTCCTCGTGGAATTTCCTCATGTGTCTTTTTCTCACCAGCTCCTTACCTCGGTCTTTATGTTTCCCATACTATCCAACACAGCAACCGTCTATTAAGTAGCATGTCAGAAGCGGATCTTTATCTCTACAGTAGCTTCCAGAGAACTTGCCCACAATCCTTAAGGTCCACCCCAAAGACCGGGGCACCGTTTTTCTCTTCCCTGGTTCTTTACCTGGTAGAGCTGTTCATTCGGCAACAGAGTCTGCTTGTCCGAAGCTGCACAAGAAATAGACAAAATATACATTTAAAGACAGAATGATAATTGAGTTATTCACACGATAGAATTCTAAGTAGTATGAGAGTCAGCTGCACACAAGAATATGGATCATTCTCAAAAGCACATTGTTGAGCAAAAGGAGCTACGCACAAGACTACGTGTTGCACAAGTCCGTTCCCACAGAACTAGAACCAAACAGAACACCTCTGTAGCCAGAGGTCAGGATAGAGCCCATGCTCAGGGGCAGGTAGCGGCTGGGAGTGACTGTCAGTGGGACTTCCATATGGTGTTGGTAACGCTTGGTTTCTTAAACTGGGTGTCGGATGCACAAGTATGTTTGCTTTGTCCACTTTATTTTAGCTGTATTCTTGTGATTCACTTTTCCATATGTAGGTTTTACTTCAATGAAAAGCTTCCTCCTGGGGGATCAGGGATGCAGATCAGTTGGTTGGGTGCTTAGTATGTGTGAGGTCATGAGTTTGATCCGCAACACAACTTATACAGGACGCGTCGCAGCATATGCTTATAATACCAACACTTGGGAGGTAGAAGCAGGTGGATCGGAAGTGCAAGGTACAGTTACATAAGACTTCTTTTATTTTTTTTAAAGAATGTTTTCCTTCCTTTTTTCTTTCTTTCTTTTTAATATTTATTTATTATGTATACAGTGTTCTGTCTGTATGTCTGCCTGCAGGCCAGAAGAGGGCACCAGATGGGTGTTGTGAGCCACCATATGGTTACTGGAAATTGAACTCAGGACCTCTGGAAGAGCATTCACTGCTCTTAACCACTGAGCCATCTCTCCAGCCCCTTCCTTTTTTCTTTCTTTGGGACAAGATCCCACAATGTAGCTGGCTGGCCTGGAACTTTGTGTATAGACCAAGCTAGCCTCAAACTTAAGGTGACCCTCTTGTCTCAGCTTCCTTAGTGCTAGGATTGTCGATGTGAGCCACTACATTATTAATTCCATAAATAATTCTGTTTTTGAGGTTGGGTCTCACTATGTAACCCTTAGCTGGCCTGAAACTTAGTATATAGACATCAGTCTCGAATTCACAGAAATCTGTCTGCCTCTGCCTCTGGAGTGCAGGGATTAAAGGTGTGCACCGTTATGCCTGTCCTCAATAAAGTATTAAAACACAGAGAGAGATCAAGCATGGTAACTCGTGCCTATAATCTCACTCCTTGTGAAGAACTGCAGGGATCTGAGTCAGCCTGAGCTACATAATGAATTCCAGCCAGGGCTACCTTACAAGACTCTGTCTCAACAACAACAACAACAACAGAAAAAACAATAAGAAAAAATAAATTTAAGGGAAAAAAGGCCAAATCTTAGGCAAATCCCAAATATGCTAGGATAATAAGAAATGTCTTTCCTTCTTGCCCTACAGAGACATAAGATCATCAATTATGAATTAGCAATATGCACCAACAGTCTCCCTGCTGGGTCTATTTTGATAAGAAGGAAGCCAAGGGTCTTAGTTGGTCCCATCTCTCAACTCATGATATTCTTTTTCTTCCAGGACTGGGAATGAACTCAGAGCTTCACAATGCCACCTAAGTGTTTTATACTGAGCTACATTATATAACTATAATGTATATTTATATTATATATAATATGTTTATATTATATATAAATAACTTCAATTATTTATGTGTATTTTTTTTAAAGATAGGATCTCAGGTAGCTTAGACTGGCCTTGAACTCACTCCATAGCTTTGTATGACCTTGACCTTCAGATCCCCCTTTCTCTATCTCCCAAACACTTGGACTACAGGCTCGTGTCACCATACCCAGTTTTATTCAGTGCTAGGGACTGAATCAATTCCGAGCTTGAAGTAGGCAAAGCAGGGCTCTAATACCTGTGACACATCTCCAGCTGCTCCTCTTCATTTCAAGATAGGGTCTTATGTAGACCAGGTTGGCCTCAAACTCTCTATGTGGCCAAAAATGATCTTGAATGTCTGATTCTCCAGCCTCCATCTCTTGAGTGTTGGGATTATAGGCATGTGCTACCACATTTGGTTTGAGCGTTCTGGGGCTTGAACCTTAGGCCTTGTGCAAACTAGATAAGTGGTCTACTAATTGAGCTCCTACCCCTTTACAAATTTAATTTTAAGACAGGGTATTAAAATATACTTATATTATATTATATTATATATAAGGTTGCCTTGGCAGCCTTGAACTCAGGGCCCTCCGGCCTGAGCCTCCTAAGTACCTAGGATTACAAGCATGTAGCACCACATTTAGCTTGATTTACCTCGTGACTGCCGAACTCCATCCTGCCCAGCAATGAAGTATACACCGACAGCAAGGAAGAAGATGCTGATGATTTCAGCAAAGATAAAACCCGATATGGTACCCGAACTGAGCTCAATGCAGTTCTCACACACTGTGGGGAACAAGACACAGGGAGGGCTAGACCTCTCTCGGAATGTAAGGTGTTATTGCATCTTTCCTTTCTTCTGCCCACCACCATCAGTGCCTCTGCCCTGGGCAGCAGGAGCTGCCCTCTCTGTGTGGTATGACGATAGAGTATCCTTGCCCCAAGAACTGTTGCTTGCCAGTGTTCCTCTCTGAGAAATTCCAGGGACGCCTAAACAGTTCTATCAACGGGAACTCAGTGAAGGAGAAGGAAGACCTGATCTCCAGTCTCGACAACCCCGCTCTCCTCTCCACTGCACAGTCCCCCCCTCCTAACTGATTTATTTGCTGAGCCGCTCTAATCCATGTGGTCCACCCAAAAGTTAAACAGGTAGTACAGGGCTGTGCTTTCTCAAGACACTGTGGGAAGTGTCAATTTAAAGAGTAGTAACCCTAGACAAAGAGAACCAGCTATTATTATTACCACAAATCACTGCTTAGCATCTGTCCCCACCTTGTCCCAGACTGGTAAGCCCACCAGAACAGTAAGTTCTGCTGAATTCCCAACAAGCATCGCGAAGGGGTTACATACTTCTGTAATACACTTGGAGTGGCTTTGACTTGTCCTTTGCTCCTTGACACCAGTACATGCCGCGAGGGTCTTTGGTACTGCTTCCTAGATTCCACTTGTTTTTAGTTGCATTCGGAGGGCTTATTATGTTCCCGTCTTTAAGCCACGTGATGGTCTTGTCTTTCAAGTCACACATCAGAAGTACAGACCCATCTCCTCGATTGTCATCCACTTTTACCACATAATGGTTTTCTGGAAAGGGGTAGATTGCGGTTCTGTTAAGGGGCTTTGTGATCGTACCAGAAGACTAGTAGAACACTGTTTCTCCATCATTACGGCGCATGCGAATCACACAGGGACCATGGTAGAATATCAGCTCTTATTTAGAAGTTCTGGGGAGGTGAGGTCTGTTACTCACATGCTAATGCTGCTGGTTCAGTCATGTTTTAAGGCATGCTTCGTTACTAAGATCCTGTTTCTACTGCAAGAACCAGACAATTCATTGCTTAGGTCTAGGTAAGCTGCCCAGAATGGGTCCCAGCAGGACACTGATTTGGTTGATAATGGAAAAGTCAGCTCTCCAACTCTTACCACCTTATCTTTTCAAACTTGTTCCTTTTCTAAATTACAAGACTATTTTTTTTAAATGAATGTGTGTGTGTGTGTGTGTGTGTGTGTGTGCATGTCATGTATGTAGAGGTACCCACAGAGGCCAGAAGAGGGTGTTGGGTGTCCTAGAGCTGGAGTTAGAGACAGTTGTGAGTCATCTTCTGTGGGTGCTAGAAACTGAACTTAGGTCCTCCAGAAGAATAAGAAGTGTTCTTGACTATTGAGTCATCTTCTCAGCCCCTGAGACTACTGTTGTAGGAAGCCGTACTTCTATGGAGTTCCTCATAATTTGAGAATAGAGAGGAACCATTTCTCTTACCTTTTTTTTCCTGGGCCACAATACCTGGAAAGATGGAAGAAAGATAAAGAATCAGTTTGGCATGGGCTTGTTCTGATGGGCCAAGGTATTCACATGGTCACATGAGGTCAAGATCAAGAGAGATACTAGTCCATGGCAATGGCTCCATCTGTGTTCCTCTCCTGGATGTAACCTAAATCACCAAACTCAACTACACATTGCTGTGTTTGGTCTTTGCGCTATCTTTCTGGGTGGGATTTTTCTTTCTTCCTTTCTTTAATATTTATCTTATTATTAGTTGTGTGTATCTGTGTATGAACATCAGAGCAAGTTCATGTGTGCATGAGAATTCAGTTGCCTGTGGAGACAAGAGGCATCAGCTCTCTGGATCTGGAGTTATAGACAGTTGTGAGCTGCCTGTCCCAGATGCTGGGAACCAAACTCTGGTCTTTTGCAAGAACAGTAAATCCTTAACCACTTAGCCATCTCTCCAGCCCTGCTGCATGTGAGTTTCTAAATCTTTGGGATTTCTTGAGTGATGAGCGTGCCTTTGCTGTTCATGGTAGACCCTTGGCTACCCTGACTTTATGCTAAGGAGATGATTTGAGAAGGAGCTGGTAAAGTTTTACCATCTAGGGAATGAAGATTTTGAAGCTGCCATTAATACCAGTGCTTATAAAAATGTGTATGAACGATAATAGAAGACTTCATGATGCAGCTTTTAAAAGTTTGCCATCCATAATGGGGTGGGGATTTACAGGGATACAGCTGTTTTGAGGCTACCCACAATCCTGCAATAAACCCCCCACCCTTTCTCTGTAAATAAACCGACTAAACTGATTCTCTAAGCTGGACTTTGGTGGAATTATTATTTTGATTTGCACCAGTGTCCTACCTGAAGTGAACAGTCCGTTCATGTCTCTCCAAGAACAAGATAGCATAACAAATTGGTGCTCAAACATGGGCGTGGTAGTACCAAAGCACTTGGTAGGCTACAAGAGCCTTTCATGGCTCTTGCTTTGGGTAGTAAGGTACACAACCGAAGCTGAGCATCTGAAGGTGGAACATCACAAGAGCAGTTCCAATATGACGGTCCCTTCCCCCATGTGGAATATAGTGGTGGAAGTTTTTGCTATGATAGATGCATGGGCCTCACTATAGGTAAGGCTGGACCATCAGAAAGTAAACTGTCCATGGGGGATATCCTGGGGTGGCTGTCTTAAGGATTTAGTAAATCTCAGCCAGGAAGTGGTGGCTCACATCTCTAATCTTGGCACTTTGGAAGCAGAGGAAGTGGATCTTTGTGAGTTTGAAGCCAGTCTGGTCTACAAGAGCAAGTTCCAGAACAGCAAAGATTACACAGAGAAATCCTGTCTCAATAGACAAAAAAAATTTAATAAAACTTATAAAAAAATATGAGAGAGGTGTGGATGAACACCTTTAACCCCAACACTTGGGAGACAAGGTGCGGAGATATCTGAAAGTCTACATATTGAGTTCCAGGATAGCCAGGATACATAGTGATACCCTGCCTCAAAGAGACGGGGGGGGGGGGGGGGGGGGGGGGGGGGGGGGGGGGAGCTGGGCAGTGGTGGTGCACGCCTTTAATCCCAGCACTTGGGAGGCAGAGGCAGGCAGATCTCTGTGAGTTCGAGACCAGCCTGGTCTACAAGAGCTAGTTCCAGGACAGGCTCCAAAACCACAGAGAAACCCTGTCTCAAAAAACCAAAAAAAAAAAAAAAAAAAAAAAAAAGAGACGGGGGGGGGGGAGAGGAAAAAAGAAATAATTGATTCATTGATTCTGCTCAAGAAAAAAAGTTTAGTAGAGGAAATGACATTGGCTTACATTGAAGAACAAGTAAAAACTTACCAGATAGGGAAAGGCATTTTGGGTGGGAAAAAATAGCTAATTAAATATGCAGATTTGGAAAAGGTGAGGGAAGTGATAGGGCTCGATGTGGAGTTGGTGATGGGGGAGCTAGTCATGAGTCCAAGTCTAACAGAAGTAGTTGGAAGCATCAACTGTCCTACAACTTCTGCAAGCCGATGCTGTTTATGAATGACACCAGCATACTGCCTAGAACATGGGAGGAGCCCCATCTGCCAGGTGAATGGTTATGGGAATGAATCATGTAGGTGGATACAACAGTTAAATATATTACTATTCTAAAGATATGTTTTATATGTATGAGTGTTTGCTTGATGTGTATATGTGCACCGTGAGCGTGCCTGGTGCTGGTGGAAGCCAGAAGAGAACATCCCAGTTTCCTGGAACTGGAGTTACAGACAGTTGTGAACCGCCTTGTGGGTTCTAGGACTCAAACCCCAGTCTTCTCCAAGCACAGTAAGCATGTTCTTAAGTGCTGAACCATCTCTATGGCCCCAAACATGTTTTTACTAGTCCTTATCTCTAATCATTTGGCTATTGTAAGAGAGCAAGGAGATTCTTCGTTCTGCTCAGAGTCAGTAGGAGCGGAGATGGTAGTGACCGCTGACATTGTTGACATTTGCGTATCTGAGTGTGGTCTCTTCAGACTCAGGAACCCACATAGCCAAATATCCAATAGACTGGTATGAGAATTGAGTTCAGAGGGCAGTGGTGTTTAAGTGTTCACAACTTACTGGTGGCTGAGCTAGATCAGGACTTGGCTTTTCTGTTGCTCAACCTGGTATTCTTTCCAGAGCCTTCTGTCTGACTTTCAGTATTGCCCTTGAGCCTGCGCTGTCTGCAGCTTTCTCCGCTTTCTCTCAGCAAGGCTGCTCCCCTCTCTCCATCTTCTCCACGTCTCCCACTCCACTGTCCTACATGTCACCGTAGTACCATTGCCTCCCTCCCTGCTTTGAGAGCAGTGGTGCTGTTGTGGTCCCGTCCTGCTTCCTGTCTGATGACAAACCCGCCTCCCGAGAGCCCCTGCACCTGCTTTCTGTTGCCCTCACCCACACTCTTGCCTTCCTGTGTGTGCCCTTGACTCTGCCCTCCTTCTTTCCGAATCTACTCTAGACTTTTATTTTGCCTGTTGCCATCTCCTTTAGCTAAAAAATGTACTCACCCATTTTTTAATTTATTTTTATTTTCAAGACAGTCTCTGTGTAGTCCTGGCTGTCCTGGAGCTCTCTCTGTAGACCTCTCTGGCCTTGAACTTATGAAGAGCTGCCTGTCTCTGCCTAGAGTGCTGGGGTTACAGGCGTGTGCCATCACTGCCCAGGCATTGTTTATTTCGTATGCTCCTTTTCTCTTTTACGCCACCTCTTCTGCCTCTCACTCGCATCCTCTACTCCAGCACAGCTCTTACTCCAGCACAGTTCCTACCCTGCCACACTTTATCACCCACCCTCCACCTTTTTTTTTTTTTCTAGCCAGTCTGGCATCCCCTCACACCACTCTACTGAAACTGTGCTAATCAGTCATGATCTTCATTTCACCAAATTCCACAAATTTAAAATTTAACTGTATCCTTATATTAGTGGTTTATGTTTGACATTTTCTACCCTGTTTGTTGTTGTTGTTTTGGGACAGGGTTTCCCACTGTCTAGGCTGACCTAGAATTTGCTATATAGCCCAGGTTACACTGGAACTATTGACTTTCCTGACTCTACCTCCCGAGTACTGAGTTTAGATGCTGCTACATCCAACAAATATTTCCTACTCTTGGCTCCTCACAGCTCCATCCTCAGTTCTTTGTTCTTGACATGTCACAGAAGGGTTTTGTAGTTTCAGCAACTTCCAGGCCTTTAGCAAGGTGTGGTGACTTATGTCTCTATCACCAGCACTCAGGAGGCTGAGGCCAGAGGATTGCCTGTGAGTTGGAGGCCAGCCTGGGCTACATAGTAAGACCCTGTTAAAAAGGAAGGGAGTGGGAACATTGTGATGTGGCAGGTAAAAGGATTTGTTTTTTATTCTAGGCACCACATAGTGGAGAAAGAGACCAGTTCCTTCAGGTTGTCCTCTGATTTCCATGTATGTACTACGGCATGCACATAACGAACAAGCAAACAAATAAATAAGATAATTTTCATGACTTTAGCTTCCCCCAGGGTACCCAGGTTCAGTCTAGTTCACCTACTTCCTGTTGGTGAACTAGTGTGTCTGTATGCACACACAGGTATGCCTATGCTACATCTTGTGCTCAGTGTGTCAGCAGTGAAACCCATCTCTCCAATGACACCTGAGCTCTTGCGAACAGAAGGGTTTGGTTCATCCTTTTCTTCTATGGAGTCTCACATATCTGGATCTCGGCATGCTTGTGGACCGGTTAAACAGCTTTGTGGGCAAATGTTTCATAGATCCACTGACTGTATCCCTTTCTCCCAATTTTCTCACCTTGGCCGTGTCACCACGTGTGACACGTGTGTGTGTGTGGTGTGTGCGCACATGCGTGTGTGTGTGTGTGTGTGTGTGTGTGTGTGTGCGCGCACACGCGCCTGACTGAGCTGAAGGTGGTGATGTGTCCAGGCTGGCTGGCCTGCTAGAAAGCCTTGGGACCCATCAGTCCCTGCCTTCCCAGCACTGTGATGACAAGAGTCAGCCACCATATCCTCCATATCCTCATTTTAAGTGGGTTCCAGGGATCGAATTCAGATTCCCTTGCTTGCCTGCTAAGTAATCACCTTCTGACTGAGTCATTACCCCAGCTGCACGGCCCTTCTGAAGTACATTCAAGCCTAAGATGGCGGCAGTATGATCCTCTCTCTAGCCAGTTTAGCCCTCAGGTCCCTGTGCTTCTTTCTGGCAGAGAACAGCTGGAGGCTTCCTTTTTTGCCTCTCGATGACAGATGAAGATGGCTCAAGGTTAGTTAGGATTCCAATAACCTTACCTCCCCGGTCATGGCCTCGTCTCCTGAGCCTTTCCCAGGCTGTCAGACCCTCGAGTAAACTCTTACCTTGAAGAAGAAAGATCACCAGGATGAGGCCAGTCAGACCCTTCCCCTGCTCCATGTTGATCTCTTTTCTTCTCTAGTTAAAGTGTAGAGGTTCCTCAGCAGCCAGCCAACCAGCCTGTGTAGTTGCTAGCCTGGCTCCTCCCACCCAGCATCCTTTGAGCTGGGGCTCTGAGGAGAGGCAAAACCCAAAAGTGTGGGCACAGGGGCCCCAGCGGGGATGGTGTTGCAAGGCATATCTCTTGTCTTTGTTTGTTTGTTTGTTTGTTGTTGTTAAGACTCATGCGGTGTCTGTCAGGTAGCAGGGAGGGAGAGCGAGGGTTCTGGAGTCCCACTTGGAAACCTCCTTATCCTTAGAACTTCTTTGATAAAACAGATTGAGGACCTATTTGTAGTTGTTGCTGGGACTAGACTTGTTGGTCACTTGATCCCAGAATTCATGGTTTTGGGTAAGGATTTTAGGTGTATAGGGCTGGAGTTCAGAAAGATGGAAAAAACATCTTAGTGTGGACCTTCATTGAGCAATCTTGTCACTGTTCTTTTGGGAACATCAAAATGGAACCTACCTGAAAATAGGTAGGCCCATCCCAACAGGACAGCTAGCATATCTCTTGGGTCACAGCCCTGGGAGATTTCCAGGGTCTCAGGCCATTGTCTCAGTCAGTCAGTCAATGGGTAAGAGAAACTCACAGAACTCCTATGTGACACCGGGCACAAACATAGTTCTGTCCCCAAGCAGATGACCTTCTGACCATGGCAGAGTGGAAAGTTTCAGATCCCCACAGCCTGTTTTAAAAAAAAAAATTTTACTGTCTGCTTAGGAGGCTCAGTTTTACAAGTGAGTGGATTATATCGTTTTTGAAGAATCTCATACTGAGGAGGCTTGAGGTGGCAGGCACTGTGGAAACACCCTCCCCAAATCCTTGTGGTGACACCGAGTGAGACCAACTCTGAAATACTCCATGCTTAGTGCCGTGGGTATTACGTGATTGATCTAGTGGATTCAGATGTCTGGCCGAGGGGTTCTGAAGTCCATGTGGCTAGCAGCAGATTGATTTGGTGGCCCAGATTGCTCCGTGAAGGGTCCCGGGACTGGCTAGAAATGAACGGGAGGAACCGCTAGTGTGGCTTGTGTAATGGGGCTTATAGCTTTTCTCAGTGGATCTGAAGAGGTGGCACTTCCTTGTTTGTAAGTAAATGTAGTGGTGTTGTCAACAGGAAGCCTGACATTTTTTGCATTTGTTACCAGTGGCCCAGGAGAGGCTAATTCCCAATCTCCTTTCCCCTCCTATAAGTCAGAATGGACTTCCCTCATAGTCTCTCCTCGGCCTTCTGCCTTTCCCCCCAAACTCTGCTCCAGAAAGAGCAATGTGCACCTGCTTCCTTCCTACCCCACCCCTGGCCTAGTCTTGCCTTGACAGCCTCCTATCATCAAAGGCAGAGAGTTAGATTTCTTATAGCTCCTCCCCCACTCTTCCTTTTTCTGTGTACCCATGAGCCCGCAGGTGGAGGGTAGTGTTCACCGTGGCTGATTGTACCGTGGCTTGCCTCTATTTGTTGGATGAATTCCTCTGGAAAATGGAACATAGTAGGATTCTGGCTGGCCTGATACTGGCTGCTTTTCTCCCTCAAGGTAAGTGAGGCATCTTCATCTGTGCGGAGGAAGGGACCCCAGAAGGGATGGTGTCATTGGAAGAAGTTCACTGGAAAGGGCATCTCAATGCTGACTTCTGTTTACCAGGCAGGGGAGGGTCAGAAGGGCGGGGTTGGGAATAGGAAACAAGCATTCGGTTTTGACCGACTCCAGTCAAGGCTCACAGTGGTCTTAATGGTATCTCCAATCACCTTGGACCAGACGTCTGTAGAAAACAGTTTCCCATTGCATGTGCCTGGGCCTAAGGCTGGTAATGGAAAAAGTTCCACCCATTGCATCTTCTAAGGCAAACGGCCTCCTGGAATAGGCTCTTGGTCACCGATCATCATTATGTGTTTGTTGTTTGTTTTTCGAGACAGTGTTTCTCTAGCTTTGGAGACTGTCTTGGAATTTGCTCTGTAGACCAGGTTGGCCTCGAACTCACAGAGATCTGCCAGTCTTTGCCTCCCGAGTGCTGGGATTAAAAGTGTGCACCACCACCGCCTGGCTGGCCATTATATGACCACCAGAGCCACAGTTCAGAATTCAGGAGCAATCTTAAAGAAATGTTAACTTTAGCTGAGTGGGAAGGACAGACAGAATAGATGTGATATAAGTCAGCAGATGCCATCTCTTCTCAGTTTGTTCACTTTTAAAACAGAAAATAGGGCTGGGTAGATAGCTCAGGGGTAGATCTCAAAAAGTGCAAGAGTACAAACCAAACTAGCCCCAAAATAACCCTGGAAAGCTCACATCTCAGAGACTCAGCAGTGCCTGGGAAAATGGGTCAAATGGTCACTCTAAAAGTTGTCCTGGCCACCAGCGATTTCTACTGGAAATAACTCCAAAGAAGACAGATAGGACTATAAAGGGGAGGCGTTGTATGCACCTGTGTCTTCTCTCATACAAGCTCCTGCTTTGGAGGCAGGAGGAGCAGCCATTTTGAAGGTTTCTGGAGGCCGCTCTTGCGTTCATATTGGTGACTAAGTATGAAGCTCAGAGAGTCCATCTTTGCTGCTGCTGGTGGTAGACACGGCAGTGCCCTGTGGACTGTGAGATGATCTTGGGGTGTCTAGGAGGGCCCGCTGTGCTCATCTCTGGCTCCTACACCCCCCACAAGACTTGACATAAAGGGAGCCTCAGAAATAGATTTGATATGCTTTTTATTTTTGTGGCCCTTTCTCCTTAAGCAAGTGTGGCACCAAGGTAGGCTAGAAAGACAGGAGAAATTGTAGGGACACAGAATGGAAAGGAACCTGTCACCCCAGAAACTAGTTAGAGCCTCTCACTAGCTGAGGTTTGAGAATTTCAGCACTATTAGCGTTTGCCGTCAAAGTTGCCCCCGTACTGTTCTTTTCCTATACAGGTATTTTGTGTTAAAATAGCAACCAGACAGAAGCCCGAGTGTATACGACCTTGGGGTAGGGCCTCATTCCTCTCTAGAGCATTTTCTAGATCTTCTGTCTTCTGGCATCTCCAAATCTAGACTTTTACTTAATTGTAATTCTGTCAGATGCCCATATCAACCACCCTATGAACTCATTTAGGTTTCTTAGTAACTCTATGGGTAAGAACTTCAAAACCCACCAGAATAGTGTCTATGGCTGTTTGTAAAGACAATGGTGCACCTCTCTGGAAAACTTCTGGGGTGCCTCTTTCATTAACATGTTTACTTAAAATCTATGTTAAAATGCCCTTATATTAATATAATGTAAGTAAGTTATATTAAGATAAGACTCAATTTGCTTCATTACCGGTTCATCTTAAAATTTTCTGTTGAAGTAGAAGATCTGGATCTTACTCGAGTTAAGTTTCCTCAGAGATGAAAGGATCTCCTCAGGCTGCTGCAGGGGACAGTGCCTGTATCTCTGTCCCAGCTGTGCTGACAGAACGACTTTTTTTTTTTTTTTTGGATGGGATCTCCCTTACTCTGTAGCCCAGGCTGGCCCAAGCCTTCTGTCTCAGCTTTCCAAGTGCTGAGCTCATCAATGCAAATCACTGTCTCCAGTTCTGGAGGTCGAGTCTGGGGCACTGTCCATGCCTCTACCATTGAGCTGTGTTCCCAGCGAATCTTCTTACATGGACTTTTCCCTGGGAAATCTGGATCACTGGGCTGGTAGTTCATACAGCTCCTCCCTGTCCCAGAGGTCAGTGGCCCTGGAAAATGCTTTCATAGGGAGCCTCTCATTACTCTGGCTGATACTGGAGTGGAGAAAACAGAAGAGGAAGAGGATGAGAAGTTGAAGTGAGAGAGTTACTGGCTGGGAAGAGGAATTAGAAGTCTTTAGTATAAAAGGCACAATTGGCCGGGCGGTGGTGGCACACACCTTTAATCCCGAGTGCAGCTGGATCTCTGTGAGATTGAGACCAGCCTGCTCTACAAGAGCTAGTTCCAGGACAGGCTCCAAAGCTACAGAGAAACCCTGTCTCGAAAAACCAAAAATAAATAAATAAATATTAAAAAAGAAATAAAAGGCACAATCTCTAGGCTAAGAACATCCTTCTGCCTTCCCAGGTCTCTTGGGGGACCCAGTGGTCTAATTGGGTGGTCTGAATTTATTTTTAAGGAAGGTTCTTGAACCAACTCAGTGGCTTGGTTTTCTAGTTTGCCCCCAAGTCATTCAGGATCCATGTCCTAGTTTGAATTTTATCATAATAAAATACCTTGACAAAAAGCAACTTAAGGGAGGAAGGAATTTATTTGGCTTCCAAGTTCAGGTCAGTCTGTCTTTAAGGGAAGTCAGAGCAGAAACTCAAGTAGGAGCTCAAAGTAGAGGCCATGGAAGAATGCTCTTCCTGGTTCCCTTGCTGGCTTACGCTTGTACAGCTAGCTTTCCTATAAAGCCCAGACCCACCTTCCTAGGGAATGGTGCCACCCACAGTGGTCTGGACTCTTATGCATCAATAAGGCAATTAAGACAATCCTTTATACTAGACTTGTTCACAGGACCAATCTGATGCAAGCAATCCCTCTTCTCAGGTGACTCTAGGCTGAGTTAAAGCTGACAAAGCTAATTGGGATGATCTGTCTTCGGCTTGGACTACAGCCCCATGTCCTTCCTAGCCCTACAGTTTCTGGAGACCATCCTGAAGACTTCCTCTGGTCGCTTCTGCCCTTTCACTAGGAATCATATCGTTTAGCACACAACTGATCCATAAGTATTCATTTCAGCAGAGTGATGGGACACCTACACACCAGAGAGCTGCCTCTGATTATGTTTTTCCTCTTAGGAAGCTTCTTCAAGATAGAAGTGACCGAACATGAGGACCAAGTATTTGTGAATTGCAATACCAGCATTAACTATGTAGAAGGAATGGTGGAAGCATGGTTTGCAAAAAATAAAACACTGAACTTGGGAAAAGGCATCCTGGACCCACGAGGGATATATAAGTGCAATGGGACAGAGGAGTCGACGAAGGAAGAGTCTACCATACAAATATATTACCGAAGTATGTGTCTCCTGGACCCACTGGGATGAAATCATGGGCCCCCTGGATGTGAGAACGTTTCTGGCTAAAAGCAGACTGTGGTGAACCCATTTATTCTCTAAACAAACCAAGGGCACTCATGGCGGTATTAACCAGATTTGTCAGGAAGTGCTTCAGAATGGGAGAGAGTTTGACTAAGGCAGAAGGCAGGGACTGGCTTGGAGGGGGGCTCGGTCCATTCCTCAGTTAAAGTCCCATGAATGTCATGTTTCTCTCCAGCAGCTCCTTGGGATGAGGGTGGAGATGGAAGTAGCAAGGTCATCACCATCTCACTGAAGTGTGGATCTTGGAATGGGGAACCTAGGGTCTTTCTAGGAGCAGAAACAGTTCCCTTACCTTGAAAACTTTCTTCCTCTCCTCCCCCATAGTGTGCCAGAACTGTGTGGAGCTGGACTCAGCCACTGTGGCTGGCGTCATCATCACCGACCTCATTGCCACTCTGCTTCTGGCTTTGGGAGTCTACTGCTTTGCAGGACATGAGACTGGAAGGCTCTCTGCAGGTTACTGGAAGGGCTCTCTCTCTCTCTCTCTCTCTCTCTCTCTCTCTCTCTCTCTCTCTCTCTTCAGTCTTCTGAGGGTGAGGGAGGGTGTGACTGGCTTCAGAGTCCCCCTGCAGTGTTCACAGGTCTCATTGTCCCATCTTCCCCAGCTCCCAATGACTCTCTTTCCTTGCTTCTAGCTTCTAACATTCAAGCCCTGTTGAAGAATGAGCAGCTGTATCAGGTAAGCCCTGAGGGAGGAGTCAAGAATGGGAGAAGGGAGTGAGGACTAAGGGACCTGGAAGGGCGGGTCTGAGATATTTGGAGAGTCCTGGGGGGCAATGTCTCATCCTTGGATGTCTGGAGAAGTCAGGTGTGGGTACCAAGAAGAGTTCAGATGCTAACTAGGTGTTGTGTTTCTCGTCTCAGCCTCTCCGAAATCGTGACGATACCCAGTACAGCAGTCTTGGAGGGAACTGGCCCCGGAACAAATGATCCTGAGACCGGGAGACTGGGGCTTCTCAGAGTGTCATTATCAAGTGTGCCTTCCCTTTGTGCTCAGCCAATAAAGCTGTGTTCTTTCAGTCAGCAGGCACCTGTGTTTTACAAGGCATGGGTTGGGGGTTGTCCTAGCTTGGCTATGGTCTTGCCCACATGTGGTCTCCCTTCAGGGCTTCCTTTCCTCAGTCCCACACAGGCAGTATTATGGACAGCTTCCTGTCCATCCTGGCTTGTTGGTGTTTCTAACCCGGTGGGTTTTCTGTGGGGAGGGTCAGCCTAGCCACTCTCCTTCAGCTGCATGTTGGTTCCAGTCCCTAACATAACAACTCTTTGGGGTTTTGCTGCCTTACCACAGCTGGGGGTAGGCCGCCGTGTTTAGAAGCTGAGCCACAAAAGTTTCCATGACATCGTGAACGGGGGTGGCATAGCACCAAAGAGTATTGGGACTCAGAGGGTGTGCGTGCAGGCGTGTGTGTGTGTGTGTGTGTGTGTGTGTGAGAGAGAGAGAGAGAGAGAGAGAGAGAGAGAGAGAGAGAGAGAGAGGAAGAGGGAGGGGGAGGAGGATCTACTAGGCTTGTGGAGCAAACTCCTTTACCTCCTGAGCCATCTTGCCCGCCCTGCTCCCCAAATTATAAAAAAATAACAGAACGAATCTAAGATAATTCTCTCAGTGCTTTACTGTCTTGCACTGTGCAAATTCATTCAGATTTGGACCTGAACACACAGCGTTTGCACCAGGCATTTGTCCACTGTCAGGCTACTCAACACCAATCAGCATTTCCTGAAACGCCTTGTTTGAGACCCTCGAACCTTACTGATCTGAATGGCACTGTTGTCACTGTACATTCAGTGTCCTGCCCTTGTTGAAACACAGTGGTTTCACATGGAAACAAACGCTTCTAATATTTTCCCACCATCCTCCCTCAGCATCTAAGTATCAAGTGAGTACATATCAGTACTGTGTTAGGACGCTTGATTTTCAAATTGTTTGAGCTGCTGGGCTGAGTTTCAAAAAGAAAGTTAAATGAGTTTTAGCTTGTGAGCAGAACAGAATTTCCTCTAAATTTTGAAATGACCCTAGGTATACTTTGCTATTTTATAGAACATATTTATGTAAAATGGTGTTCTCACCATGGACAATCATAACATTTTTAAAGATTGGAGATTGAGTTTCATGTAGCCCAGGGTAGTCTCAAACATATTATATAGCTAAGGGTGACCTGCAGCTTTCGTTTTCAGTGTTGAGATTATAGGTACATACCACCACACCTGGTTTTGGCAATGGCAAGGGTCAAAACAAGACTTCATGTACAGTAGGCAAGCACTCTACCAACTGTGCTAAATTCCCAGCCCTAAAAATATAAATGCTGATCAATTCTAAAAACATTGATGATGCTAATATGTTCTTGATATAAAATATTCAGCCAAGATTTTTCTTTATTCAGAAATAAATGAACATATCCATCTTTCATCTTAAAATAAAGACATCTTTTTTGACATTTTTATTTTTAATTAAATGTGTGTGTCTGTGTGTGGGTTTGTGCAGTACCAGCAGGGGCAGAGGAGGGTGTCTGATTTCCCAGACTGGAGTTACTAGAAGAGGGTACCGGGAGCCAAACTCAGTTCCTCTTAATCATTGATCCATTTCTCCAGACCCCCATCTTTCACCTTTAATAAATGGTAACACACACATACACCAAAGAATTGTTTTAATTTTTGTAATTAAAGATATTTGCACATGCCACATGCCCATGTGGAGGTCAGAGGAAAGCTCTCAGGAGTTAGTTATTTCCTTCCACATGTGAGTTTCTGGGGGAAATCTGTCTTCAGACTTGGCAGTACACCACTTTACAAACTGAGCCATCCTGCTGGCTCCCAAAACTTTTTTTAAAAATAAAAATGCTTATGATTTACTGTTGGTAAATATTTGATTTGTATACCTGTTTTATATACCTGTTTACCCAGGGTTGTGTAAAAAATTCTTAAGCGAAAAGGGGTTTTGAGTAGAAAAACAATCTAAGAAGCCCTGAAATATTTTCTATATTATTCAAGGAATGTATCAGTTTAATTTAGGCTGTGAAATTTATTGACCTTAAAGTTGTTATACTGTTAAGGACTTGCATATTGGTGCCCTCTCCCAGTGATTCATTTTTTGAGACAAGCTCTCTTTATGTATTCATGGCTGGCTTGGACCCTGCTCATGGTCTAGGCTGCCTTAAACTTGCAGCAATCCTTCTGCCTCTTGTTCCCAAGTGTTGAGATTACTGGAGTCTATGGCCACACCCAGCCTATCTCATCTTTGTTTTCCCCAACTCAGATTATTAGAAGATGGAACCTTTGTACGAGGTTTAGGTGCTGAGGACAGAACCCTCCCGAATGGGATTGGCGCAATCACCCAACAGGCTTCCACGATTGCTTGCCTCTTCTGCCATGGAGCCTCCAGCTCTTCCCGGTGCCTTGTGCTATGAAACTGTAGCAACTATATCCAACTCTGGTGGCCACAAGGCTTCCTCTAGATCCTTCCAAGTAACTGCAGTGTTTTCTGTGTGTTGCTCAGTCTTCAGCTGAAGATAGGAGGGGCTCCTCCTCAGATGGTTAGACTCCTATGCTCTCCAAAAACACTACAAGTCTTGCCCTCTGTCTCTGCCTGCTTGCTTCACAGAGATCTCTAGATTCTGCCTTGGTTCTCCCCCCACCCCCACCCCCAGCCAGCCTGCCTATTAGCCATTGGTGATGGGCAAAATCACCAAGGCCTAGAAAGAAAAGGTGACCCGTCAGTGGAGAGCTGTCTACTAACAAGTCTGAGGCTGAGCGAGAACAGCATGCAGAGAGCAGCCCGTCTCAGAAGCCAGATGTCGTGGAAGAAGAGCCCTGAAGTTGCAGGGATGTGTCTAATGGCAGAAAGGGAGAGAAGCGAGCCTGCTGGTCAGAGCTGGCTTAGGGCAGCTTGTCTGGGCTCTTGATTCCGCTCTCCTGCAAGCAGCGTGTGTGGGAAACTGAGAACCAAACCCTCTCCCCACTGGCCTCCAACAGTCTGCTCTCTGGCTGCCACTGCACCTCTCTCAACCTCACTCCCAGCGCAGCCCACATCCTGCTGCTTAACCACTGTCTGGGGCTTCAGGCAGCTGCCTCCAGGGCAGGAGCCAGCTGAGAGCTGAGAGCTGCCTGTGTTCCCTCTGCTCCCTTCAGCAATGTTTCCTGACAGCTGGTGGAAGCGCTCATCTCAGCTCCAACTCCCTCTGCACCCTCCCTTCTTTTCTGGTACCACCACCAACCTTTCAGGTCCCCTCCATCTTATTCATTTTATGGACCAACCACTCCATCAGCTCCATCAGCCCCCCCCCATCACTCTCAACACCTTTGGTGATTTGATGCATGTGGAGGGCAGTGAGTGCCCACCCCTTCCAATTGGCAAGCACTGTATTGAGTCCCTGGGAGAGTCTGAATTGCTTTAGGACACAGGCTGCTTCTTAGGACCTTCCAGAAAAAAAGGCACAGTAACTTTTCTAGTCAACACACTTTATTTCTTTGCTACTAGCGGAGAGGATTCTGGTATATTCACAGAAATGCAGATGACTATCTAAAGATTTAAGATAAAACCTGGAAAGGGGCTCACAGCACCTGCTGGGCTAGCACCTCCGCCAAAGATCACCCAGTCCATTCCCAGAGAAGGGTGTAAAACATAGTTGGAAATACAGAAAGCTATAGGGAAGGGCTGGGGAAGAGGGCCAATTTATATGCAGGGAAAGGAGGGGACTGGCGGCAAAGATAACATCTGTGCAAAAAAGAAGGAGCTGGCAGGTACTGGGGGGCTGGAATAAGCATCCCGACAACATGGCTGGCTGAGGGTCTGATCACCATGATGCTTCAGAGGATAGCAAGGCAGCAACATCCCAGTACTGAACACTAACAGAGGAGGCAGGAGAGGAAACAGAGGCAAGGTTCCAGAACATGTTCACCAGATGGCTGAAGAACAATTCTGTGGGGTCCACAATTTGTCCAGAGAACAGGGAATAGCAGGATGCTCAGAGGGCTGGGTCTGGGTCCACAGAAGGCAGCGTCTCTTCTTTCTGTCAGACTGCTCTCTGATTCAGGCCGGAATACAGGTCCCGCTGGGCTTTGTGAATGGGCTAAGGGTGGAACAGGAGCGGTGATTAGGGAGGAAGGAGATAAGGAGGAAGAAGCGCTGGGGTGTAGGCTGCCGGCAGGGTAAGACCTCTGGGCTTGGAGTCAGGGGAGTCTAGTTGTAACTTGGTACAGATTTGAGCCAGCCACCTCCTTCTGGAAGCCTCCTACCCAGTAAGGGAGATTGTAAAAACTCGTCTCTAGCACTTTTGTCAAGTTTAACTGGAGTTCCTGAGGGAACACTAAATACCCCATTCCTGATGCTCAAATTTTGTTCAATTTGTCCAGCGTGATAGAGAAAAATTTTAGCAATTGCTAGTGCGCGGTCACAAAGAAGGCAGCCCCGGTGCCAGGTATTAAGTCAGATGGTGGCCTGGTGGGGAAGAGAGCTAGAGTGCCTGACTGTGCATGCATGTGGTGTGAGTGTGTGGTGTGTCATGTGTACATGTACACGTGGTATGTATATGTGCATGTGTGTGTGAGTGTCCATGTGTGTGTGTGGTGTGTCATGTGTACACGTGCACGTGGTATGTATATGTGCATGTGTGTGAGTGTCCATGTGTGTGTGTGTGGTGTGTCATGTGTACATGTGTATGTGGTGTGTATATGTGCATGTGTGTGTGTGTGTGTGAGTGTGCACGATGGAGGGAAACTAGGGGCTATTTGCTCATCAAGCACCGCCCTATTTTAATGACCGGTTGACAGCTCTGGCATCTGCCAGAACACCATTCTCATCTATCAGGTTAGCATTTCCGTAGGTGTTATCCTCCATGGCCGAATCTCAGACAACCAACAAGTGAGAGAAAGAGAGATGTCTCCCTTCCTCTAGTCCCCTGCCTCTACAAGGTTGTGGAAGCCAAACAGCCTTGGAGATAGTCCTGAATAACATGAAGAAGGTGGAGAAGGCACAGGGGTAGCCTGTCTGGGAGCCCTGGGTGTCTTGCAGACAAGACGGACCGTGCCAGCTGGACTCCTCTCTAGAAGGAGCCCCCTTCAACTTCCTGCCCACTGTATCCGTTACCTCATAGTCTGGGTTGGGAACAGGTGGTGGCCGCTCCTTGTTTTGCACTGCAGAAAAAGAAGGAATACATTGTTTCAGTGCTGAACACCAGTCTTGCAGTGAAGATGGTAGCTAGAGGATCCAGCCCAGGGGAGGGCGGGTCCTCTCTGTCCTTTCGTCTAATCTCCCTTTTCCATCCAGCTCTCCATCCTCTTTTCTTTCCTTTGCCCCATCCCTGAGGACTCCCACTCTGTTCTCATCACTTGTGATTTTGCTCCAGCTCAGGTTCTCCCATTCTCTCTCCAGGCAGAAGGAAGGGGACGAGGTGGGAACTAATCCTGAGATCTCTCTGCCCACAGTTTGGGAGTTGAATCTGCTTCCTGCAGGGCACTTGCCAGACATTTGAGGAAGCCCACTGCACTGTTGGTCAGCACTGGTTTTCAGAGGATTTTTTTAGGGTGGAAGGAGAGGAATGATCTTGGATGGGAAGTACTCTCTGTAGGGGTCTTGGTATCACAGAGAATGTGCTACAGCAGCCATTTGGAATCTGCTGTACAGTTGCTGCCCATCCTGGCCCGGGCCAAGTCTCGCCTGACCCAGATCTATGGTTTTACCTCTGGGCCTGCCACCAGCACCGGTTCCTCGGGTCACAGGCTTGGCCTTGGCCTTTCTATTCTTGCTCCAGTAATAAACCACCATCAGCAAGCCCAGAGTGATGCAGATGTCAACAACGATGATTATGGCCACTGCTGTCAGGTCCACCTCCACACAATTCTCACACACTACAGAAGCAGGGGTCGAGGGAGGGAGAGAAGTGACCCAAAAAGGAAAACACCAGGACGTGGGAGAAGAGGAAGAAACAAATGAAGAAGACAAGTCTTCCTTCAACACCTGCACGCCTGCCAGCACTAACCAGAGCCCTGCCCTGCGATAGCGTCAGGGAGAATGACAAGCAATGTGGGTGATTGTGGTCGGAGGCTCTGGAGTCAAAGAGTCTCGGCTCCATCACCCATTAGTGTGGGGATTTTCAGCCCACTCTGTTTTCTCATCATCTACTTAGGAACAAAACATGTGCTTGAGCTATACAGTTGATGTGGGGATGGCAGGAAAGGACCCCATGGTATAAACCTTGAGGCTGGAGTTCAGTGTGCCCCAGACCCTTGAATAACTAAGGCATGTGTAGGGATTACAAATACACTACTTAGCTGGATAGTGATTGCACACGCCTTTAATCCCAGCACTTGTGAGGCAGAGGCAGGTGGATCTGAGTATAAGGCCATCCTAGTCTACAGGGTGAGTTCCAGGACTGCCAGGGCAACACAGAGAAGCCCTGTCCTGGAAAAACAAAAATAAAAACAAAAACAAACAAGCAAAACAACAACAAAAACAACCTCCAAACCAAATACAGTGCTGGATAAAGGCAGCACTTCCTATCCTTGATCGTGATGCTGAGTCTCTATGCAAGTCCTCCTGATGAAATGTTTCTCTGATGCTGGTCAGTCTTGATTCTGAGTATGTCACAAGGCCAGTGACCCAAGACTGCCTCTGGGGGAACTTGCTATTTTACGCCTAGTACCAACTGAAGTGACCCAGAAAATCCCAGGTCACTGTTAATCGGTTTTTCAGAATATGCTGGTACTGTGTGGTCCCAGGGAGCCAGGGACAGAGTGCAGGAGGAGCTTTGAAATGACAGGGACTGTGGCTGGCTTGGGGGATTCTCGAGAAAGCTGTTTG
Source organism: Alexandromys fortis (assembly GCF_014885135.2). Lineage (NCBI taxonomy): Eukaryota > Metazoa > Chordata > Mammalia > Rodentia > Cricetidae > Alexandromys > Alexandromys fortis. The sequence goes on from NW_026067973.1 coordinate 714,897, forward strand.
GGGAGGAACCTGAGTTACCTCTTGCTTTCAGGTAGAGGTACAAGTTCTTCTTTTTGTCGTCCGTGTAGCAGACATAGTAGCCGCTGTCCTCAACTTCTGAAAAATCACTTAGCGTGAGTTGTTTGTCACTCTTTCCAGACAGTACTTTGTCATTTTTTTCCCATTTTATGTTATCACTGTCTAGAGGGCATGTCAGTTCGATCTTGGTTCCTGAGATGGAGACTTTATAATCTGAGGAGAAAGAGAACAGGGAAGGAGTTTGGAGGGGAAATCCATAAAAATTTCACAAATGACAAATTGGTTCTTAAGAGGCAGCCAGGTACAGGAGATTTTTCATCACTGGGGTTGAGATTTGCTTGGCAGAGGGAAGTATCCTGACTGGAAAAATTTAGAGAGGGGATGTGTGTACAGATGTAGGGGCAGAGAACCTTCTGGAAGGTGGCTTTAGAGAGTAGACAGTCACCTAGGGAGTTGGAAAGGGGAAGGTAGAAGTGAAGGAAAGACCACAAAAGTCCTCATTTGGTGTCTATCTAAAGTAGATCTTGGGAATGTAACAGGGGGCTCTCAGTTCTTGGGGCTGATCCCCCCAGTCTGTTTCTTCCCCTCCACCCATCCCCTCGTCTGTATCTTCTGCAGGACATAAATAAAGTAAGCACTGTAGACTCACGTTTCTGTGTCTCAGTATCTGCAAACGAGAAAAGAAAAGAACAGTAAGAAAACAATCCTGGTTTACACTTCCATTTGACGTAAATATTTTTCTAGAGGGAGTAGGTACCAACACCCCAAGAGAGGTGAGGTCTAGAGTAAACCCCCAAAATAAGCTCATGCATAATCCAGATTCAAAATACAGGAGCTTGTGCTCCCAAGCCTGAGCTATGGAAATTAGAGCGTTAGTTGTAAGACAGAGAACTCTCAGGCTGTTCCTCATTCAGCCAGAATCATCTTCCAGATAGCTGTCACAGGGTCTTAGAGATAAAGACCGCCACGCATTGGAATCACTGATTCTTGGGCCTATATATTTCCCATGATTTTTCTCTTTTGGTTTGAGACAAGTCTCATGCACTCATTTGTTATGAAGCTGAGGGTGATTTTCAGCTTCTGATCCTCCTGCCTCTAACTCCTGAGCTCTGCGATTCTAGGTGTACACCATCATATCCCGTTGGTGTGGTGCTGGGGCTTGAACCCAGGACTCTGTCCGTGTCAGGCAGGCACTCTGCCAACTGAGCCACATCCCCAGCCTCTGATGTTTTCTCTTAAAGCTAATGAGGCTGCTTGCAATGGAGACCAAGTGTCTTACTCAATATACTTTCCTCCATATTGCCTCTGAATGGTCCAAGGAACTCCGCACAGATTAAGAGGACGGCTCTTTCTGGAAGGAGTGACTTGGCTTTACACTATCTCTGAGCATAATGAACTCTCCCTTATTTGGTTGGAGGGGGAGCTACAGATACAGACAACAGAAATTCACTCATAAAAACCACTATAATTCATGAAAACTATAACAGGCATCACTGTCCTAAGAGGTGGGCTGGCAGTGGTCCTCCTGGAAGACTTGTGGCTGGATCCTGGACACTACTGAGATATGCCACAGCCCTGGCATGACAGAATCTAAACTGGAAGAGAGAAAATGGTGGTGGCATTTTCTCAGACACAGCACGTTCCTGGGGAAAGACATGAACGACGAGGCTGTGTGAGGAGGAGCAAGGCGCTCAACCTCTCTGAGCTTCCGTTCTTTCTTTTTCTTTTTTTGAAGTCTTTATTATTTAAGACAAAGTCTTGCTATGTCACTTGGTCTGGCCTCACATTTTCAGCCTTCCTGCCTCAGTCTCTCGAGGGCTGGGATCACAGGCCTGCACCATGGCTCCCAGTCTCAAGTCTCTTCATCAGGGAAGAGGAGATAAAATGGTCCCTGCAGAGGGCATCTGAGAGACTCAAAGAATCCTGAAGGTGAAAGCGGATGCACATAGCCGATGCTCACGAAAAATGCGGCTTTCTTTCCTCCTTTCCTTCCTGGGATCCTGCTTCCATGGAAAACAACTGAGCCCTAACCCAGTCGCACCACAGCCTTCTGTCTGGGACTTCACACAGCCCGCTCTGCCGGCCAGCAGCTGGGAGCTGGGTATAATCCCAACAGAGGATGACTTCAATTTAATAATTTTATCATTGATGTTTTCCAGAAAGCCTTTGTGAATCCGAAATCATAAATAAGATAGACTAAAAGTAAGCAGACATTATTCTATGTTTAGGAGGTTTTTCTGAAAACATGTAAAAAATTGCTTACAACCAACCATATTGGTCCAAATTCAACATCAGAGTGTTGATTTACAAGGACCAGGAAGTCCATGTTTCGAAACAGACGTGTTCACAGAGAGTTTGTACACACCCATGGAATTTTACAATGGCTAAGAAATTGAGTTTCCTATAGATTGCTTATCTGTCATTAATTAGATTATATTTCTAAGTTTTCACCCCCCCCCCTTTATTTAGGGCAACAGCTAGAACATATATGCACAACAAACGCTAACATTTATTCTTCTACTCAAGTACTAACCAGTCTGTCTGTGCTTAACTTCCAAGATATGTATCTCCTCAACCCCTCTCTCTTTGAGACAGGCTCTCACTGTGTATGTAGCCTTGGCTGGCCTGGATCTTGCTATATAGAATAGGCTGCCTTCCAACTTACAGAGCTCCATCTGCCTCTGCCTCCAGAGTGCTGGGATTAAAGTCGTGTGCCACCATACTCATTTAAACCCTTTTAAACAATTTAAAAGAAACTTTATGTGTATGTATATACGAATGTTTCCTTGTTAGTACGCACACATGTACATGGGTGCTCACAGAGGCCAGAAGAGGAGGCCGGGTTCCCTGAAACTGAGTCCTGGGAACTGAACTTTGGTCCTCTGAAAGAGCAGCAAGTGGTCTTAACTGCTGAGCCACCTTTCTCTAACCCCCCTCAAAGTTTGCTCTCTAATATTATATATAATGGAATAGCTAAGTGCCATCTACTGGCTTCTGTCTTGCAAGTACTGTTGTGGGTGTCTTAAATGAATCGGACACTAAGTCCTCACATCAATGCTACAAGTTGTTTCCATTTTACACACAATGGTCAAATGGCACAGATGTTAAGAAGTTACCCACTGCCGGGCGGTGGTGGTGCACACCTTTAATCCCAGCACTTGGGAGGCAGAGGCAGGAAGATCTCTGTGAGTTCGAGGCCAGCCCGATCTACAAGAGCTAGTTCCAGGATAGGCTCCAAATCTGCCGAGAAACCTTGTCTCGAGCCCCTTTCCCCCTGCAAAAAAGAGTTATCTATGAACGCCCAAGAAGGAAACTGAATCAAGATTCAAATAAGGCCGTCAAGTCTCAGGGTTAGATTTTTGTCTCCTCTGCCTCAAGCATCCTCTGACTGTAAAGTACAAGTAAAGCCTATTCAACTCTGCTCAAGATGCCCACCTGAGCCCTCCTCAGCTCTTTGCAGAGTTTGCCATTCTTTTTCATACTTCAAGCTTTCTCTGCACCTACCCATTGCATGCAGCACACTGTAGCATCAAATTTTTGCTTCTCTTAAAGACAACTGGCTTCTTGAGGACAAAAAACTAGCAAAATATTAATATTCTGTTCATTTCTTCATGCAAACACTTCACTGAGCACCCACTATGGGCCAGACACCAAGGACAGGCAAATGAAATGACGTCTCGGCCTTCAAAGTACTTAGAATTCACACAAAAGCAGACAGAGAGTGTGCCTGACCCACAACCACGCGTGTGCCTTTCCCTCGCAGTATGCGCAGGGATGCATGCATGCACAGCTCTAGCCAGCCATGGAAGCTAGCGGCCCAAACCCGGCACATCTCACACAGATGCTCCCGTCTCCCTCCACTAGCTCTGGTTCCCACTGTGCTCTTGCTCCCATGGTGTCTGTCGTCTGATTAGTTTGTTCCCCAGCTGAGAAGAGGCTGAGAAGAGCGAATCCTCTTACCAAAGTCCTCGAGATCTGAAAGGGAAGCAACACGAGCTGTCAGTTACATTCTTATCTGTGGCTGAGATCCGTCCCTGCTCCTGTAGGCGAGGACCCTCCCCTCAGTCTCAGCACAACGGGTCTTGACGTTTCTTTGGCTGTATGTGACAAGCTGTTTGGAGTCTTACGTTCTACAGCCTGTATCTCTTGGCTATGCACAAAATGGCTGCTGTAGACACCGGTTATACATTGAAGGGGAAGGAGCCTGCTTTGAACACAACGTTGCTTCTCTCCGTTTGGAGGCGCTGACTGAACAGAGAAGCTTCCAAGATTGGGACAGTCTTGATCTAACTGTTCTGACTGAGAATGTCAAGTTCAGGCTAGTGCACACATAGACACCCACATTCAGATTATGGTTGTGGGTGTGTACCCAAATGCCACCCCAACTAGGGTTACCCTAGACACGCATCTGGCCAACCTCACATCCTCTCCTAACCTCATATCAAACAGGAAAAGCAGAAGAATGAAAACCATTGGTACTTTTAACTTTTTATGTGTATATGTATGTTAGTGTTCCTGTATGTGTGTTTATGCATGCATGTGTGTATGCGTGTGTGTGTGTGTGTGTGTGTGTGTGTGTGTGTGTGCATGCATGTGCATAGAGGCAGACATTGGGTACCTTCTGCAATAGTTCTCCATCTCTTTGTTTTTTTTTCGGACACGGTCTCCCACTGAACCTGGAGCTTGATGACTTGGCTAGACTGGCTGACTAGTCCCAGGGATCCTCCTGTCTCTGCCTCCACAGTGTGTGGATTGTGCTTGCTTTTTTTCAGTGTATGTTTTGGGAATCTAACTCAGACCCTCATTCTTCTCACATAAATATTTTACCAACTGAGCCACCTTCCCAGCTCTACTGAAAACGTTTTAACAGTTTAAGTTGTTCATCATTTTCTGCAGTCTCTTTGTTCCTTAACCTGGGCACATCTATGAGGCAAAGGGGTGAAAAATCCCTTTCACTGTTGCCTGTGGAATCTCTATGGGAAGCTTTGATAAAACTGCACTCCAAATACAGTCAGTTCTGAGAAACACATTCTTCAGGGACTTGGTCATTGAGTGAATGTCACAGTCCACGTGTAACCAACTAACGTAGAGAGCAGAGCTTGTTCACCTAGACTACAGTGTAGTGTGTGCCTGCTGTACACCTATAGTGGAGTGTGTGCCCACTGTTCACCTAGACTACAGTTTAGTGTATGCCCACTGTTCACCAAGACTACAGTGTAGTGTGCGCCTGCTGTTCACCTAGACTGTATACTGTAGAGTGTTGTGTCCACTGTTCACCTAGACTATATCTTTAGTTGTTGTTCCAGGCCTATAAACCTCTGAAGTATGTAATTACACTGAACAGGGAATCACAACACAGTGGTAAATATCTGTGTCTCTTCACACAGAAAAGATACAGAGAAATACTAGGTGATGGGAACGTTCCAGTTCCATTATAATTGCATCGTCTACTGTTGTATATGCCTCCCTCAGTTACAGATGGAAACATTGTTATTTAGTGTGATGGATGAATCAAGAACACTGGCTTGATTTCATAGTAAAGAAAGAAGTCATATCTTACCATCCTGCCAAGTGCCATCTGGAAAACAAACAATAAAAAAGAGTTAGTGACTGTTGTGAATGCCCGAAATTCTAAACAAAAAGGTAGTGTTCCTGTCTCATTGTCACTGGCACCTAAAGTCCTTTCCACCCACCATCAGCTCAGTCCTTTCTATACACCATACAGGATGTTAACTGCAGAGTATGGGGCAGGGGTCCCCAGCAAGTTCAGGGGAAGCTGAGCAGGGAAACAACTGGCATTAAACACAAGTGCAGGGTGTTTGACAAACGGAAGTTAATCAAGTTGAGGCTCCTTTCTGGGTGGCTCAAAAAAGAACAAACAAGGGTTGAAGCAGACTCTCCATTTTGAAAACTGTACTCTGACTTCAGAAGGAAAACAAGCCCTTGGTAGGTACAGGTGTTGGGGTTCTCTCGGTCTCTGGCTCCTGAGAACTGGACAGCTCAAATTTTCCATTTGTTTTCTGCTTGAGACAGAGGTAGGGATATTTGAAACCCCGACTACTCATTAGCTAGAGCCTGTGCATCCGGGTCTCCTGGTCCCCTCACTCAGCACCGACTAGAGTCTGTTACAGTGACCAGTCCCCCCACCCCCGCACTGCCTGAGCCCTTTGTTTACGAACAGCTTCTGTGTTGAGTGAGGTGCTTTCCTATCCCCATAGCAGACAAGGCCTATATTACTAGGGAGCTTAAGTCTTTAACAGTCTCCTTAAATAGTCTCCCTTTCCTCTTTATTCTTCCCTTCATTACATTTGTTAACATTTACCTATTTTGTATGTAGGTATGTGGGCACATACCTACATGTGTGATAGGTCAGAGGACAACTTACAAGAATTAGTCCTCTCCTTTCACACATAGAACCTAGGGATGAAACCCAGGTTGTCAGCCTTGGTGGAAGGCACCTTCACCCACTGAACCATCTCAGAGGCTCTCCTCTTTTTAAAAATTGTGTTTTCATCTATCTATCTATCTATCTATCTATCTATCTATCTATCTATCTATCTATCTATCTATCTGTCATTTTAATTAAAGGGAGAGTACCATTTACTATAGACCCTTAAGAAAATGCCTTGGCTGTTGGGACTTGCCCCTTGGGACTTTAAGTGCGTTCCTTGAACTAGTCTCAGATTAATAAACTTGAAAGCTTTTCAGAAATGTGGAATGTTGAGGGAGGTGACTGCACAAGCTTGTAATCCTAGAACTCCCGAGGCTAAGGCAGAAGAACGTGGAGTTTATGAGGAGCCAACCTAGACTGCATCACGAGGCTCTGTTTCACAAGCAGCAGCCACCTCACCCAGCACCCCACTGAAGATGTGCGTATACTCAAGCTTAAGGAAGCCAAGGCTAAGCAGGAAATGGAGGCACAATGGCTGCGGCTCTCAGAGAGGAGCCCAGCTGCTGCAGCACAGTGTTTTCTCGCTCTTTGACAGAAAACTCTCATGAGCCATTTTGGCTCACAAAGTGCAACCCTTCCCAGCACAGGTCTTGTAGACGGGATTTCCCAGATCAACTGCAGGACTTGCTGACTGTTTAACTGAACAATTATTCAATCCCACGGCGACAACTTCTTCTGTAAGTCAGGGCCTGTACCCCCTTTCTTCCACAGAAGAAGTAAGAACCGAACTGGTTAACCCGTGGAAAGTATTTTCTTTACCCAGCGCACACACTTAGCAAATGGCTGCTGGGCACTCAGGCATTATTTATATCGTGTGTGTACTCACAGCTATGTATAATTTATACCACGCCTTGCTTCAGAAAACGGACTAAACTAAGTGGAATCTCTTGGTCACTTTCAAAAGTCTGGGAATGACAACGGGTTTGTCTCAAAGCTACTAAGCTGGGCAGGGCCCAGATCTAGCTATCGCCTCTCCCCCAAAACCAAGCGGAGCTCACTCTGCCCATTCCCTTTGCGTTCTAAAGTGTTGCAGAGTTTATAGCCCGATAGGTTCAATCTCAAGACAGACAGACCTGTTCCCTCAGTTGATGTGGTCCACCCAAGCGGTTTCCTCTGTCTGTCTCCTGAACGGTCTCCTCCGCACCTGGGCTCCAGCCCTCATCCCACACCCCCTTAACGACAGACATCACCAACAGTTCCTTGAATCTTTTAGTGAGTGAAGCACCAGCTGCACCAGGCAAGGCTACGAGTCTTGGAATGGCCTGGGAAAGCGCCTCCATTCTTCATTCTTGCCTACTTACCTACTAGGAGGCTGAGGCCCAGAACACTCCAGAAAGCGCTCCACCGCATCCTTCGCAGAAGGCTCGCTCTACTAATATGGCGGACACAGCCAGCTCATTACTTCTGAAAAGGAAACCGGAAAAGTTTTCAGCGTACTGGCTGCATGTAAAGACTCTGGATCGCTGTTTGCAATAATAGGATGGGAAGGAGGGCGCTTTTTACGAGGAGAGACTTACCATTTCTGAAGAAGGCACCCGAAGTAGGCAGGGGAGGCAGGTGTCTGAACCCCACACAGGAAGTGTAGCAGGGCCTCTGGGCCCGCCTGCTCCACGTCACTTGGAAATGTTTGAAATGTTCCAGGCAGAGGCCTCCGCCTCGGTTGACTGAGGAAATCTGGGCCTTACGGCCTTCCCATCAGGATGAGCAAGGGGGCACTTGCAAACTGTGAGTTCTGTGAAAAACACTTACCTGTGCCCTATGCAAAGCACCTCCACACTGAGGGAGTCTTCCTTATGCATAACCCCATCAGCTGAGGCAGGAAGACATTGAAACACTCAGTATCTACCTGTCTTCTTTTATGGTGTCCTTGGCTTTGAGCAGCAGGATGGAGCCAGCTCAGTAACAAGATCTGTGAGAGGCTTTGCTCTTTCTTTCTTTGAGACAGGATTTTGCTATAAGGCTCCCCCCTGGCCTTTCACTGAACTTGCTAAGCAGGTACTGAACTCTGAGCTACCAACACAGCTCTCTTCCTATGTCCTGATGTCATGTTAAAGGCTTTATTCATACACCCACTAAGGGAACTGCTATTATTATTATTTAAAGTCTAGCAAAATCACTTCCTGAGTTATAAGCAACGATCTCTTTGAAAATAAAAGCTTTCATTGAGTCTGTTCTCTAATAATTTCATACATGTATAACATGTCTTCTGATTATTATTTTCCCTTTCTCAACAAGTCTTCTTCATACAGTCATGTTTTTTATTAATTTTTACATTATTGATTTGTTGTATGTGTATATGTGTGGGCACATGCATTCCCCAATGTGTGTGGAAGTCAGACGACAATTGAGGGACTCAGTTCTCTTTCCACCACGGGAGTCCCAGGTTTCAGTTCAGGTCTTTATCTGTTGAGGTATCTCTCTGGCCTTTCTATTTTTATTTTTATGATATCTACTGAGTTTAGCCAGGATTATCTGGGTGGCAGTGGATTTGGAACAATCCGCTGGCACCTCAGTCGGCACAGGACTGAAGAAAATGACTGCCCCTCTTCCAGAATTCCTCAACAGCTCGGCAAGAAGGCTTAGGGCTGCATAGGAACCTCCCCAGTTCATGATTGCTGATAGGCCAGTCACAGGCAGATCAATTGCTGGCAGCCACAGCTACTGCAATACAAGGTCCTGACTGCATGGGTGCGGCAGCCCCAGAAGACTGCGTGGCTGCGGCAGCCCCAGAAGACTGCGTGGCTGCGGCAGCCCCAGAAGACTGCATTTCTCAGCCTTTCTCCCACTTCCCTACTCATATTTTTTTTGCCCATCCTCTGTCCTAGAAAAGTGATAGTATCAGGTCCTTTAAAAAGTCTTGTGTGTGTGTGTGTATGTGTGTGTGTGTGTGTGTGTGTGAACATGTGCGGAGGTGTTGTGGAGACCAGAGGCTGAAGCTGAGTTCTCTTTCTCAATCCCTCCCCACCTTATTTTTGAGTCAGGATCCCCATTCCCCACCTTGCCACCTCACTCTCTGGATCTTGCTCCTTCTCCAAAATGGTTACCTTTTATTTATTCTTTCACAATTCCATGCCTATATACCATATATCTTAATCCTGCCCACCTCCAATTCTCCCTTCTACTCCCTTCAGACAGCTCCAATTCATCTCTTCCTGCTTGTTATTTTGCCCCTGTAACACACTGAATCTTACTAATGCTGCCTGTTGGGATGTCACCTGACCTTGTTGGCTTTGTCTCATAAGGTAACCATGGCTGCGGTGAAGCTCGTGAGTGCAACGGCCATGCTGTGTCCAGAACACGGCATCTCACGTCACACCCCCTATCCTTGGACTCTCACATTCTCTCTGACCTCTCTTCCTCAGTGTTCCCTGGGTCCCAGGGGATTGAATTTATGTTGTGAGGCTTGGTGGCAGGTTCCTTTTTCCACTGCAGCGTCTCACCGACCTGATTCTTTAAGATTTTTATATAAAAAGTTTAATTATGGAAGCAATACACGTGCATATTAAAAACAACGAAGAGCTCGGGAAGGCTGGAAAACAGGAACATCATATCCCACCTCCTCCCACCCCATGCCTTTCCCCAGGGGAACCATAACGAACCCCTACCCTCTGAGTATATCTTCACATCTCTAAATGTTCACTGTCTTCCTTTGAGTTCTCTGGGAAACGAACCTTGAGGTGGAGATCTGTGTGCAGGTGGCTCATGGGAATGCAGAACACCTGCAAGGCAGGGACGGAAGTTGCCTGAGGGAGCGAGAAGGTCAACTTCAGAGAGGCAGCCACACGGCCTCAGCCAATACTGCGGTGCTTTCCACCATAAAGAGTCTGGTGTTGTCTTGAATTAAGGCAAAGGGCACATCACCCCGTATAGACATAAGCTGTTCCTAGGAAGGGGTGTGGACTTGGGTGAGGCAGCAGGTTCTCCTGAGGGGTGGCTCACAGTCAGAGATTCAGTCCATTATCACCATGGCAGGGAGCATGGTGGCGTGCAGGCAGACATGGTGCTGGCTACATCTTGATCAGAAGGCAGCAGGAAAGGGACTGTGACATTGGGCCGTATCTTGAGCATAGAAGACCTCAAAGTCCACCCCTGTCGTGATGCACTTCCTCCAACAAGGCCACGCCTACTTCAACAGGGTCATCCCTCCTAATAGTCACTCCCTAGGAGATTATCGGGGCCTAGTTACATTCAAACTACCACACATCACTCCAGCAAGATGCTTTCTTTAAAACATTTACTTTGTCTTTGAAAATTTCAAACACATATTCAATGTATTTTGATTTTTATCCATCCCTATTGTCTCCCCCTGGGGCTCACCAACCTGCTTAGGACTTCATGTCTTATTATTATTATTATTATTATATTCCTCTGAGCTCAATAAGTCCTAGTCATGTGTGAGTGAGCATAGGGCTATCCACTGGGGCAAGGCCAGCTTACCAGCATCCACACCCCAGAGAAAAGGGGTTCTCCCTCTCTTATCAATCATCAACTGTCAATAGCTCCTTAACTAGGAGTGGTGTCTCTGGACTCCCACCCCCATCCACGTGGGGATTTGACTACTCTTGTGCAGCTGTCATGCAGGAACCACAGCTGCTTAGAGCTGATGTGTGCCATCAGTCATGACATTTCAGAAGACGGCACTTCACGGTTCTCCTTCCCATCCTAGGCTCTTTCATCCTTCCCGTCCACTCTGCTGCAATGTACCACTTCTGGGGAAAGGCTCCCCTGCCTGGACAGAGCGGTTTCATTGGGGGAAACCTTTCCATGGAGCAGAACTGTGAGCTGCTATGCTTACAGTGACTTTGTGGTATTCCTTGGCTCCTGACTGCCAGGATGCTTTTCCATCCGAGCTGCAGTGCTTACAGCTGTGACGCTGTGTAAGAGACAATGGCAGTGGAGCTGCTAGCATAGGATTCTTAGATGGTAGGGACTAGTTGAGGTACTGCAAGCAAGAAATCGAACCCTTAAGCAGGATGTGCAAATAATTTATTTTATCAAATGAGTCCATCTGGGTGTGGTGGCTGACAGTTGCAATTTCAGCACTTGTAGGACTGAGGCAGGAGGAGTGCCGCCAGTCTGAAGTGAGTCTGAGATACGTAGTAAATTTTATTCCAGCCTGGGATACAGAGTGAGAGAGACCCTGTCTAAGACCAGCGGCGGTAACAACAATGACAGCATCAATGACAAGTCTTTCCCAGGCTTGGCCTGGAAAGATGCTCCACTTGTTGGTTTGCCCCAGGATGACACCAACTCAGGGACTCAGTTCTGGTACTATGTCAGTGATGGCAGGAGCTATGACAGACTTGATGGGTAAGAGACTACACTACTGTGCCCAGATACAGCTCCACCATTGCCACCCCAGTTCCTGCATAAGCCTCATTGTTCCAGTTTTGAGATGGTCACAGGCAGAGCTAGTTGACAATACCTAACTACATCATTTTTTTCTACTTTGTGTTGTGTGCTTTGTCACACATATACTCCTTCCCCAGATTTCTCTGTCCCCAGTCTTTCATTGTCACTTTTAGGCCTTGACCAATGCATCAAGTCATTCACCACTGCTCACAAACCTCTGCCTATTCTGGCCACCTCTCTTTCCATATAAAGTGGATGATCACGTTCACAGCCAGCAGGAGGGTTCCCCACCACCACCACTGGTGTCTTTAAGGCTACCCACGAGTGGGGCTGCACAGTTGTAGCTTCTTATACTTGATTTTCACTTCCATACTCAGATGACATTTGGCCGCAAAGCTCAGGCTTCATTCTCCTCTGCCAGCCGTTGCTCAAGGAGTAGCCTGTCATGCAAGCAGCCGCAGGCTGAGCAGAGAGTGGAGAAGTGGTAGATGACTTGGAAGTCTGGGCTATGGACTCTAGTAACTGTAGCTTGTATTCTTGAATTCATAATCCATCTAGAGTTCATTCATTCTGTCTCACAGTGGATTATTGCTGCACCCCTCCAACCTTGTGATTCCACCGATCACAAGGTACCTTGTTTGTATCCACCGATATCCTGTAGTAAGACACTCAGCCTCTACCAGTGTATTTACTGTTAGGTCCTGGTGTGGCAGGACCGTGGAAGTTAATACTGTATTTTATATGTAGGCCACATTGTTTTAATGACCTTTTGTATAGACGCCTGATCTTTCTTTCAGTCACCAAGTCCTGGGTGTAAGACTTGGCTCAGTCAGTTCTGGAAGCTCAGCAGGAAACTGTGATTTTTCCCTTGGGGAAGCTCACCCAGGCATTTTCTCATCCAGTCTTGGCTCTCTCTTTTATAATTTTTTTCCTGGTTTTTCGAGACAGGGTTTCTCTGTAGCTTTGGCACCCGTCCTGGAACCAGCTCTTGTAGATGAGGCTGGCCTTGAACTCACAGAGATCCACCCACTTCTGCTCCCGCGTGCTGGGATTAAAGGCGCGTGCCACTACCACGCGGTTTAAAATTTATTTTTAAGTGTGTGTGTGTGTGTGTGTGTGTGTGTGTGTGTGTGTGTGTGTAAGTGCAAGTGTCCCTGGAGACCAGAAGAAAGTGTTAGACTCCCTGAGCTGAAGTTGCAGGTGGTATGTACTGCCCAATGTGAGTGCTGGGAGTTGAACTTTGGTCCTCTGGAAGAGCAGCCAGTACTCTTAATTTCTGAGTCATCTCTCCAGCTCGTAGTCTTGGTTCTGTTTTGGAGCAACACAAACACACATTGCCAGATATGCACAGAACACTCATATAAAAAATTTATTTGTTTCTCATTTGAAATTAAAATTTAACTGGGCAACGTCTTTCTATCCTTTTCAGTTCTAGAGACGGAACAGAGAGCCTTGCTCGTGTAAGGCGTCCACTGTATTTTTATCCCAGTCCAGAGTATATCTGTATCTAAAGTTTTTTTTATTATTTCTATTTTATGTCCGTGAGTGTTTTGCTTGCATGTATGTATGTGTGTGTATTGTGGAATATTAGTTTAAGATATGTTACATTTCATTTATGCTATAGCATATTTGTTTAATGATGCAAAGATGTGTTGTATTCTTTTATGTTGCATTTGTTTAACTCTGTGAAGCTGTATTACTTTGCCTGTCTAAAACTCTTGATTGGTCTAACAAAGAGCCAAATGGCCAACAGCTAGACAGGAGAGAGGAATATGTGGGGTTGCCAGGCAGAAAGAATAAATCTATCATGAGGAGAAGTCTAGGCTGAAGAGAAGAGGGAGGAACAAAAAAGGAGAAGAAGAGAAAGACAGCAGGGGCAGCCACCCAGCTACCCAACCAGCCACAGAGTAAGAAGGAAGGAAAGGTGTTTACAAGAGAGGAAGGTAAAAGCCCAGAGGCAAAGGGTAGATGGAATAATTTAAGAAAAGCTGGCTAAGCCAGGCGGTGGTGGCACATGCCTTTAATCCCAGCACTCGGGAGGCAGAGGCAGGCAGATCTCTGTGAGTTCGAGGCCAGCCTGGCCTACAAGCGCTAGTTCCAGGACAGGAATCAAGAAGCCTCGGAGAAACCCTGTCTCGAAAAATCCAAAAAAAAAAGAAAAAGAAAAGCTGGCTAGAAATAAGCCAAGTTAAGGCCGGGCATTCATAAGTAAGACATTTCCGTGTATTTATTTGGGAGCTGGGTGGCTGGGCCCCAAAGAGTATAAACAAACACACAAACAACTGCATGTGTACATTCATGCAGAAGATAGGAGGTGATGCTGGACTCCCTCAAAGTGGAGGTAAGGACGAGTGTAAGCCACCGTGTGAGTCCTGAACCGGAGCCCTCTGCAAGAGCAACAAGCACTCTTAACCACTGAGCCCCCTCTCCATCCCGCCCACTATATTTTCATTTGTTAAATCTGACAAACTAATCTTGGTTATCTAGCAAACTGTTGTGGTTTGAGATTGCAATGACTCCTGCAGGCTGATGCCTGGAAAGCTCGGTTCCCAATTAATTAATTAATTAAATGACACTGCTCTGGGAGGGATGTGGCCAAGTTGGCAGAAGTAGATGGTCATGGCAAGCTTTTGAACTTAGTACATGGTGTCTGGCTACTGTCATGCTATCTTTGCTTTTTGGGTCATCATAGTGTGAGAGGCAATCACCACACCCTCTCACCACCATGTCTGAGCTGCTGCCCACCATACTGGATTAAAACCAAGAACCCAAATACATCTTCCTGAATGTTGTTTCTGTCTGGTCTTGTGGTCGTTGCTGTAGTAGGCTCTCTTGGACTGCCAGCCCCCAAATCATGACACGGAGACTTCTTATTAGTTACGAATGCTCAGCCTTATCTTGTGATTGTCTCACTAGCTCTTCTAACTTAGATTAACCTGTTTCTTTTCATCTATGCTTAGCCTCAGGGCTTTTTACCTTTCTTTCATTCTGTTTGTCCTACTCCATATCCGGTTGACTGGCCTCAGGCATCGCCCTTTTTCTCCCTCAGTCTCTCCTCCCTTCTAGATCCCTACTAGTTATTCTCTCTGCCCAACAGCTCCACCTTTTCCTCTCTCTACTGCTTAGCTATTGGCCATCCAGCTTTTTATTAGATGAGGCCATCCAGATTTTTATTAGACGAATCAGGGGCCTTAGGCTGATGGCAAAACAGCAATACATTTTTACATAATTAAATAAATGCAGCATAAGCATATGTAACACATCTTTACATAGTTAATGTAATATTCCACAACACATAGCTGCGTGGAGACTAATAATCTCCTACTAAAGGACTTTGGCTGATGGGTTTTCTGGTATGATGTATCAGATTCATTCTAGAATGTTCAACTTCTGAGCCCCTTCAGCTCTTTGTCTGTCAGATGACTATTTTCTTCCATGTAGACTACCCTTATCTTCCTTCCTTCTTGAGACAGAGTTTTCATTATGTAGACCAAGTTGGCACTGGACTTGCGGCAATCTCCCAGCTTCTGGCTTCAGGATGCTGGTATTACAGGCATGTACTACCATGCCTAGCTGCTAGACCGCCACTGTTGCCAAACTTTCAAGAATCTTTCTGGCAATTATAACGAAATGTCTTGTGGGCTATGTCAATCCTGAGTCATGAGACAGGGCCTCAAAGTGGCAAAGGTTCCTCTATGTGGCTTTACCTTCCAATCTACTGGATCCCAGTGCCACTCACAGGCATGCTCACCAAGCTCCAGCTAGGACTTGGCAATTAACCTTTCTCTTCTCCTGGTAGCCTTAGTGCTTCCCAAGTTGAGTCATGTTGAGATTTGACTCATAACTGATTTGATGGCCAGGTGGGGGATGGTCTAGTGGTGCCTTGTAAGACCCATCCTCATATTAGGCCTCTAAATGAATGAGCCCATTCTGTAGGCCCAATGGTTCAAGGAGGAACTGGAGAATCAAAGCTCAGATCTCCTCCCATCCTCTCTCCTCTCATCCCTTTCCTTTCTTTCCCACTCCCCTCCCCTTCCTTTCCATCTTCTCCCATCCCATCCCATTCCATCCCCTCCCATTCCATCTTCTCCCAACCCCTCCCACCCATCTCCTCCCATCCTGTCCCATCCCCTCCCATTCCATCCCCTCCCATCCCCTCCCGCCCCCCCCGGCCCTCCCCCCCCCCCCCCACTCTGGAATAAGAAACTTTCCTAGCTCAGAATTTACTATCTGCCTTCATTACTTTTCTATCACTGTGTTAAAACAACATAACCAAGGCAGCTTATTAAAGAAAGCACTTAATTTGGGGCTCACAGTTTCAGAGAGCTAGAGTCTTTGATAGCAGAGCAAAGACATGCAGTCAGGAACAGCCAAGAGCTCCCTCCTTGATCTAAAATTAGGGAGCAGAGTAAGCACACACTGGGGATGGTAAGAAGCCTTCTGAAGCCTCAAAGGCTGCCCCCAGGGATACACCTCCTCCAGCAAGGCCACACCTCCTCCAGCCAGGCTGCACCCCCCAACCTTTTCCAAACAGTCTGCCAACTGAGGACTGAGTAGCAAACCCATGAGCTTATGGGAGCCATTCTCACTCCAACCACCACCAGTCCTCTGAAGAAATTCTTATTGTGGTGCTGGGGGTGGGGCAGGGTCTCACTGTGTAGCTCTGGCTGGCCTAGAAGTCATTCCTAGACCAGGTTGGCCTTGAACTTGAGGAGACCCTCCCTCCTCTCTGCCTTCTGAGTCCAGGAGTTACAGGCAGATGCCACCATGCCTGACTTCCCGGAAATTCAACTTGTGCAATAAGACCCATGACTGAACTCAGCCTGCCCTCTGGCTGCAAAAGAGGAGGCCTCCATATGCCGCGGAGAAGGTGGCCTTTGAGCCTCACACTTTCTTTTCCTGGTGAGAAATTAGCCTGAACCTGTCATTTCCGCCTCTTGGTCTTGTTTTCCTTCCTCTCTCTTTCTTCTGCTCTCCTCCTTTGAAGTTTTTAGTCCTCTGCACTTCCATTTAAGTTCAGAATCATCAAACTCTACCAATTAAAAAAACCTGAAATTTATTATTTGAAATTCTTATTAGTACACATTACAGTGAGTCTGGCAATCAACTCGGTAAAAATAGACATGTTACCAATACTGCATCTGCCGCTCCACAAACACACTATTTATAATTTATTTCATTATTTCATTCTTTAAAAAATGTTTATAACCTTTTGTGTAGATATTTTCCATTCCTTTAGTTAGAATCAGGTCAGATTCTGTGTTTTATTATACCTATATCCATCCATCCATCCGTCTGTCTATCTGTCTGTCTATCTGTCTGTGTCTGTTTATGTGTGTCATATGCACGACACTGCAAATGTCTAGGGATCAGTGGACACTTCTGAAGTCAGTTATCTTCTCCTAACATGTGGGTTCCCAGGACTGAACTTAGGTTGTCTAGCTTAACACCAGGCTCCTTTACCTCCTCGGTCACCTCACTGGCCCCATCCTATGTCTCTGATGGTTTTATAAGTGACACTTAAATGTTTGTTTATTTCCTGCTTCATACAAGCATGTAGTAATAAGTTGAAATTGCATACACTGAATGTGATGGTCTCTGAATAGGGTTGCCCAGAGGAGAAAAACCTGCCCAGATGATGTGGAAGTCCCAGAAGGTAAAACAATTGCTATCGACCTCAAATGCAGGTGTAGGTCAGGTGTTTTCAAAGCAGCTCGAATGAGGTTTTGCAGACATCCAGGCTGGACTTGTGGGCCTGGGCAGAGGTGGACTTACAGCTCCCTGTGTCCCGGTGGGGCCTTTACCTTGGCTTCTTTGGGCACTGGGCCCAGTATGTGTTTCATAGCGGACCATCTGTGGTGAAGTGGAGGCCTGGAGACTGGATATGAAGTCTAGAGGCTGAGAAGAAAAGACTCCAGACTGAGCATCAAGGGTCAGCTCCCCTTTCTCGTCCCCTCCTGCTCATCTTTCCTCCCTTGCCACCTGCCCTGTGCAGACAGCAAGGCATGCAGGAGTCACAGTCACACTGATACTAGTTTACCAGTTCACAATTATGTAGAGTCAAACTTCCAAATGAACCCTTTATTTTATATAACCTCTGTGGTTCTGGTTCTCTGCACACCTCTCTCTGGTATACGGACCCTGCATCCATAACTCGGGGACATGCCCGTCCATCTCCCACCATCTGGGAGAGGAGTGACTGTATCTCACTGCAGACCTCAGGCTAGCCTAGAGCTAGCCTAGCCTTGAGCGCTCCATCCTCTTGCCTCGGCCTCCTATGTACTAGGATTACAGGCGTTTTTCACTATGTTTGGCCCCTGAGATTTCTTCATGTGACGGTTCTCTCCTAATGTGGATAGCCTCCGGCTTCGAATCTTTACCTCCTGGTGATATGAAAGGAGCACCCAGGAAACTGCCACTGAGTCTTGGTAGCTGTGTCTGCTGATAGTCAAAATGTCCCTTTGTGGTTAAACATCCTTGAAGCTACAGGTAGGTCCTCCCAACTCTGTCAGAAACTGAAGGGACAGGGAATTTACGTTGGCCATGCATGTGCGAAGAATGTTCTACATCTAAATGACCCTGGCTTCATTTTATAAAATGATTCCTTTTATATTTTTGAATTATGTGTATATGGGGGTGGGAGGGTGAGAGTATGTTTGTGTGCAGAGCCTTGCCATACCCAGAAGAGGGCATCAGGTCACCTCTGGAGTTACAGGTGGGTGTGAGCTGCCTGCCCTGGGTGCTGGAAGCCAAACTCTAGACCTTTGTAGGGGTGTCTGGTGCTCTTTGTGACTGAGCCCTCTCTCCAGCCCTCAGTGCTCTGTTATAGTACTGTTGTTTTGAATCCCCCCTCCCCGCCCCAGGCCTCATGGGATTTCAAGATGATCATAGAAAGAAACACCCTAATCTTGCCAACTATGGTTTAGGAAGGGAGAGGGCCACCTTATCCCCATGCCACCCACCCATTCATATTTATTGAAATCCTTAACCCACAGCACAGGACTTCCACGCCCCCTCTGATCAGCATGCTGCAGTTATGCTTGGGAGTTTTCTATCCCCTGCTTTGTTTTGTCACACTAAGAAACAACTTCTGCTTGAACTGTTGGCGTCTCTTTCACTTGGGAAGAGAATCACCACGAAGAAATCTTCTGGGAACACGAGTCCTACATATTTAGTAGAAACCATACTTTAGTTCTCAGTTTTAATCTTTCCCTGAGCTAGCAGTGGGCAGTGCCAGCCCTGTGATAACGAAGTAAAGAACTGGTTGTCTACAGTGGACTAGGCTGTTTTCCCAGCCCATCATGCATCCAACACGCCCATCTGTGCATGCATACGGGATGTCCAACACACCATTTCAGCAGAGACTTTGCGTTACATGATTATGACCAATGTATGTGGGCCAGGGGTAAGTGTGTTGAACACGTTTAAGGTAAGTGGGGGCAAGCCGGCACATTTGGTGGCTCAGATATTTTAAACGTGTGTATGGTGGTGTATTATTTGTGTTTTAATTAATAAAGCTTGCCTGAAGATCAGAGTGTGAAGCAGCCCCACTAGTCAGCCATACCTGCCAGGCAGTGGTGGCATCCCCTTTAATCCCAGCACTACAGAGGAATATAAAACAGGAGGAGACAGGTCTCAGCCCAGTCTCAGTCTGAGGATTCATGGAGGCAGGATTGTCCCATTTTGGACTGAGGTAGAGGTAAGAGACAGTGGCTGGCTGCTTTGCTTTTCAGATCTGCAGCTTGAACCCCAAATCTGTCTCTGGGAATTTATCATTCATGCTGCATGTGTGTTTAATGAATGGTATTGTAAATTAGAGTGAGTCATGGAGCCATAAGTGGAGAGGTATCTATATGTGCATTTGTACCTATAAATAAATACTCCTTTGGCTGCATCCCATGCATTTTAACAGGCCAGATTTTATCTATTCAGTTACCATATTCTGCCAATTTATCTTTGACCTATGGGATATTTTGAAATGTATTGCTGGAGTTAGCATGAGAAAAGATGTCTAAGTCAGTAGAACCGGATGCAGGGTTCAGAAATACCCCCCAACACAGAGTCAATTGGTTTTCAGTGAAGGAGTCAGGACAATGCAGAAGAAGGACAAAGGGCCTCGGAGACACTCACAGAAGCTGGGCACAGTGGTGCACGCCTTTAAAAGCAGCACTTGCCTTTTGCAGAGGACCCAGGTTCAGTTCCCAGCACCTGCCTGGCAGTTTACAACTCTCTTAATTCCAATCCCAAGAGATTCATGCCATCTTCTGATCCCTGCAGGCTTCTGATAGCAAGTAATGCACAGACATACATGTAGGGAAACTACTCTTAGACATAAAACAAAAATAATAAGTCTTTTAAAAAAGACTAAATATATCTCTCAAATCATATGCAAAAATGAACTTGAGATGACTCAAACATAACAGTGGAAGTTAAGTTATGAAGCTTTCAGAATAAAATATAAGATAACATCTCAAGAGAATGGGAGAAAGGATTTATAACACACAAAAGTGACAAAGGACTTATCCTAAATACAGAACTCTTAAAAACTTAATAAAAGGGCTGATGTAGTGGTTTTATTAGATATGGCCCCCATAGACTCATGTGCTAGAATATTCAGCCCATAGGAAGTGGTTCTATTAGGAGGTGTGACCTTGTTGAGGGAAGCGTGTCACTAAGGAGGCAGGCTTTGAGGTCTCATATAAGCTCTAGCCATGCCCACTGGGACAGTCTCTCCCTGCTGCCTGGGGATCAAGAAGTAGAACTCTCAGCTCTTTCTCCAGCACCTTATCTGCCTGCATAGCTCCTACCATGAAGATAAGGGGCTAAACCTCTGAGACTGTAAGCCAGCCCCAGTTAATGTTTTCCTTTATAAGAGTTGCTGTGGTCACGGTGTCTCGTCACAGCAATAGAAACCCTAAGACAGCTGGAAAGTTAACTCTGCATTTATCATAATTTCCTAAACCTGAAAAAAGCCCAACCGTCCAATAATAGACTAAGAAATAAATAAATTATAGCACACTCATACAAAAAATACCACAAAGCGATAAAATGCAAGGAACTATGGATGCATGCAACAAGAGTCAGTCTCCAAGACTGCTTTAGGCACAAGAAGCCAGACACGAGAGTACATGCTATGTGGTTCCTTGTTGGTGGAATTCTGCAACACTGATTGAACTTAAGGCAACAGGCAGGAGATTATCGGTCACTTGGAGCTGGAGCAAGGTGGAAGGCTGGTCCCAAAGGGTCTTGTGGGATCTTTTCAGGTAATGGAATGTCTAACATCTTAACTGTGGTAGTGTACATATTTGCCAACATTCCAGAAACAATAGAGTTGACATGGGTGCATTTTCCTCTATGTAAAATATATACCCCATGAAAGAATGCAACAAACATAGACAAATACACAGCAAGCTGACTATAAAACTATCCCACAATACTGAAGTGAGGAATGAACAAAGAGGAACAGGTTTTCATTTATTTTGTGTCTTTCATGTTGCTTTCATCAGGGTTTCTTGTATTGATTTTTGTTGAGCTCTACATTTTTCCCTGCTCCCCTCCTTGCCTCTCAACTCTCCTTCAACCCTCTCCCAAGGTCCCCATGTTCCCAATTTACTCAGGATCTCAAATGTTTTTTAAAAGCTGTCTTTGGGCTGGAAACATGGCTCAGCAGTTAAGAGCACGTACTACTCATAAGGAAGCCCTGGACTCAGTTCCAAGCACCTATATCAGACAGCTTACAACCACCTGTAACTCCAGTTCTGGGGGATCTGACACCCACTTTCATTTTCCTTGGGCACCTGCATATGGCTCACATACATACACTCAAGCATACACATACACATTAAAAAAGAAAAGTCAGGTGTGGTGGCACGAATCTTTAATCCCAGAATTTGGGAGGCAGAGGTAGGCAGATCTCTGTGAGTTCGAGCCCAACCTGGTTTACAAAGTTAATTCCAGTCCTGACAGAGATGCAGAGTCACACACACACACACACACACACACACACACACACTCACTCATGCACACACAACATGAGATTTTGGGGCTGGAAGGAAGAGCTCTTAAGGGCACTTGGTGCTTTTGCAGATGACCTGGGTTTGGTTCCCAGCTCCCCAAACAGTTGTTAACTGTTGTATGTAACTCTGGTTCCAGGAGATCTAACTAATACCTTCTTCTGGTCTCTGTGGGCTTTGCTTGCATGTTTATGCATGTAAACACTCATAGACATAAAATAAAAATACGTAAGTCTAAAGAGAGTGTTGTCTTTCTGTTTTTTTACTAAAGAGGTAAGAATTAGGAGGAAGGTGCTCTTCCGAGGAGTTATGGCAGAAGGGAGAACAGAGGTCAGCTGGAAGGGACTAGACATCGTGGGGATTCTTTTTAAAATGATAAACACATAGGGGCTGGAGAGATGGCTCAGAGGTTAAGAGCATTGCCTGCTCTTCCAAAGATCCTGAGTTCAGTTCCCAGCAACCACATGGTGGCTCACAACTATCTGTAAAGGGGTCTGGTGCCCTCTTCTGGCCTGCAGGAATATACACAGACAGAATATTGTATACATAATAAATAAATATTTTTAAAAAAATAACAAACACATAAAACCAGGCGTGCGTTTATTGTGTTTATCCTTTTATATGATTACAAATCCAAAGGGAATTTACAAGTTAAATCTAAACAAAATGGCTAAACCAGTTCAGTTTGACAATGAAAGAGAGTTTGCTGACTTCCAGGTAGTTCCAACAGTATTCACTTTTCAGAACCTAGATTCTGGATTTTACCTTTTTGAAAAATCTATAAGTTTTTAAGGGTTGATTCTTTGAAAATTCAATCCTGGAAGAAACATTACCTAGTGGAAATCAAGACATGGACAGGCGTCACAAATTAAAAAATAAACGTACTAAAGGCTGAGCTTCACAGTCTAATCTTTAACATGTGAAATAGGAGCGCATATGTAGGAAAAATGATTGAAGAATAGCCATCTCAATGCCTCCAAAGATGGCTCCTGGATATAAACAGAGCAATCTGAATTTTCATCCTATATTTTTCTACATGTTTAAAAATTTCCACAATGAATATGTATTACTTATATAAATAAGAACAAGTACTTCAAAGGAAAGGGTAACTGATGCTAATTTTCGAGTAAGTATAAACCTAATTCACGTGTATTTTAGCGTGTAATATAGACACACTGCTCTCACTTTTTCTATCTTTCAAATTTCTATTCCCAGGCCTCCTGCCAGCTCAAGGCCTTGTCCTTCCAGAACCAAATTGTCCTGGCCAGCAGATGACACAGCCTAGAATAATAATCATATTCATTGTATATATAATAAATGTATGTGTATGTTGCCTCCACAAAGCTCGGGGATCAATGCAGAGAGGAGAAGGGGGCCACAGAAAGATTGTTAAGAGTCAGAGGTCAGGGAGAACCAGAGCAAAGCAATGTCTATTTTATCTCTGTATATGTTTGTAATTTTCCATAGTAAAAAGTTGAAAATGTGCTGCCTTTCATTTGGTGTGGCCTGTGTGAACTCGTGCAGAGAGCAGAATTGGGGGGTTGGGCAGAAATGAGCAGAGTGACTGTGTAAATTGCTCTGTCTCTGCCACCATGTTTCCCCTTTCTGCAAGACAGTAAGAACTAAAAAATACCACGTGTTCAGATTCTTTGCAGCAATTAGAATGTTCTGACATTCAGACTTGAGTTTCTTGAAATCAAATTTGGTTTTTAAAAAAGAAGCTAGCAAGGTCAGCTGCCTGCTGCCTGCCTAGACACTTGGTTATGTAATGGGCACACAGCAGGGATGGATGTTCTCTGGGCAGGAACACCCATGGTGTATGCCAGGAGAGACTCTTGCCTGTCCAGCTGCAGCTTCTCAGCTCACTTGCCTAGGATGTCTTCAGCTCATTGCTGAAAGCAGACAAGAAAATGAAGACACTGCTGGGAAACTGGAACTGATCTAGAATACCTGAAGACAATTCATGGCAAGGTCTGGAAACAGAATATCTGGCCCTCTCTTCAACACCAAACAGTACACCATGGAATCAGAGCAGCTCAGTCTGCAGATGTGGGAGCATTGTGCAGCCCGCCACAAACCTGACCACACGATTAAGCCCATATAAAGACTGTGCACAGGAGAATTTCCCCTGTACCTGAGCCTCAGCCTTCTGGGGGAAAGGGAACTAGATGACGTGCTTTGTGCTTATCTGCCCAGCACCAAGTTGCAGACACATGGTCTATCACAATAATAGAACAGCACAGCCAGACTTGCCTCCTGTATGCTAGGGAGAGACAAGAGATAAGAAGCGGCTACTCCACGGGAATGTTAATCGTGAACAGTTGTGGTGCTGTTATTGATACTAATGTAGATCTCTTGCCTAATTTTCCCCTAATCACCAGTGTTTACGTCCTTGACTGCCCCTCCAAAGCTGCTTCCAAAAGTGATCGTGTGTAATGAGATTTGTATTTTCCTTTCTAACCGTTTTTAAAGTGAGTCATGTTCTTCCTATTTCTTTCGGCAGAAATAAAATCCCAGGTAAGTATAAATATTCAAATGTTTGATTAGTAAGTTGCAGTTCTTTCTGTACATTAAATACAGCTCACTGACAGACTGCGAGGAAAAGCTCCGAAAGGACCAGCCCTATACAGGCAGTTGTTTTCCAGACTGTGTTGGTGTATACGTTCTGAATTTAGTCTCCACATTTATGGACTCGGCCCGGGTAGTGGTGAATTTGTATCACTCCTTGTTTAGAGGACAAGTCAGACATTCATTTGCCCTCCTGGAGCTCGAGTTCTTGGTGATAAAAGGACAGTTGCATTTCAACAAAAGGGTGGAGGGCTTGAGGCTTAAATAAGAGGCCACAGGACTCTGTGCTGCAACCCTGCGCTCAGACTCCAGCACAGACCGGTTTTGTCTGTTAGAGCTCTAGATTAAGCCTTTCCGAAGCACCAGGCAGCGCACCTAGTCAGTCTGCAGCCGCAACTGTGGCCTGAAGGTACCTTAGCTGACAAGTTATTGATAACTAAGAACCTGAATTGTGATTCTTACTCCTAGTTAAAACCTAAGCAAGGAGTGGCATGTGTAATTCTGAAGCAGAACTGTAACAAACTGTGTAGCTTTAGGGATGTAAATCGAGGAACACCAGTTAAGGGATTTCTTAATTTAATTTTTAACTGAATGAATATCAGTTCAAGGATGCCGGCCAGCATGGTTACAGGTGAACTGATTTTCAAAACCCACTGAACTGTGGGAAAGGATAATCGCCGTCCAGGGCCACAAGGCTGTGACCTGTGGCCGCTTTACACAGCACATCATTCCTCCTACAGAAGAACTTCTTCCTGGCACGGAAAGTAGCCGCTCTGGTTGGAGCTCTGCATATTGCAACAGGCTTTTATTTCCAGGTAACATGTCTGTGGAAGACTTAATTCTGATAGAGTTATAGATATGACTGGAAGCAAATTTGTTTTTTTTCTATTATACTCTGCTTTATTGAAATAATAAAGAATTTAATTTGTGCTCCAGAAATTCAGATGTTCTCTTGTGATCTGTAAGCAATAAATGGATAAATCCCCTTAAAAGAAAAGTTGGCCTAACATTGAGCATGTAAAGGTGTTCTCTAAGTGTGCAGTCACGGTTTTCTTATCTAATTAAAGCGGTATTTACTAAATAGATGAAAGGGCGTGGCCCAGGTTTGTTGATCATTCATTCAATAATTAAAATTAATACTGAGTGAATGAAAGAGATGTGTGCTAACAGGTATCTAATTAATAATACACACTATATCATTAAAATTAATTAGTTAATATGTTCAGAAATTATTTATGATATATATATAATTTATATATTTTACTTAGTCCTTACTTTAGTGGTTTCTCCTTGGCAGAAAACAGTGGGTCATGGGGCGCTTTTGTCCAACATGGGGTGCTCAGCCATTGAGACAGGGCCAGTGAAAATCAGGCGCTGAGGTCATCACCCTGTAGATCCTCCAAGTTCCAGCAGAGGGAGCGCTACACCGTGGGTGTTTGGTGGGGACCAGAACCTAGAAAATACCTCCTCCCTGCCTGACAATTTTTGGTGCTGGTACTATAGAACTGGATGCGGCACGGTCTCTGTCTAGCTCACAGACAGACATATAAACAATAATGATCGTATAGAGGCAGCAAGGCTGTAATAAAGTGTCACAGGGTGCTAAGGGACTATTAACTCTGGCTCCAGGGGTCAGGGAAGACAGCAGTGAATGTGAGCGGCACTGTGAAAGAGAATAAAGGTTTATCAGACAGACAAAGCAGAACGGTAAGGGCAGACACATGGAGGTAAGCACAAGAAAGTAGTTTGGTTTTGTGAAAAAGAAGCCGTAAAGAGCCTAGAACATGGGAGAGGGGCTGGATAGCGGGCGGAGCCACAGTTCCCGCTGAAGCCACAGCAGGAAAGGCTTTAGTCTTCTAGTGAAAAGAGCTGGAGAGTCCAACTTACTGCAGTGAGAGGACTTCAAGTCACTCTGGGGTAGAGGGCGCCTTTATAGCTGCCCACATATCCAAGTAGGTAGGTGTGCGTGTGCGCTTGTGTGTTCTCCTTCTGAAGCAGGATCTCAAGCTGCCTTTAAACTCATGGCAATCCTTCGGGCTCAGTATTTCAGGTGCTGGGTTTATAGGTTGTGTCACGGTGTCTAGCTAGGCTTTAAAGGATTTTATCTTTCATAGGGTTCTCTGGGGACCATTTATTCACTTCAAAGTCATCTTCGTCCTGATTTTGTAGGCAGAGCCTTGCCTGGTTTCTGTAGGAGGCAGCCATGATAAGCTAAAAATGAACAGATCACTCAAAGAAAGTTCTTTACTTCCAACCATTATCACCTGCCATTGTAGGACTCAGCCACCGATAAGTTTAATGGAGGCCCTGCCTTCAGCAGATCCACAGTGAAGCCCAGTACTCATCAGGTAAGACTTAGCTTTTAAGGATGGTGGGAGGCAGACGAGATGACTCAGAGGTAAGAAAGAATGAAAGTGTGGACCCAAGGTGGCCACTTTAAATAACATTTTTTAACCCTGACTCTTTACAAAACATTTAAAAATTCATTTGTATTTATTGTGTGTGTGTGTGACCTCACGAATGTGGAGGTCAGAGGACAACTTTGGAGAGCTGGGTTTTGCCCTCCATTAGGAGGGCTCTGGGGATCGAACTCGGGTCCTTAGGTTTGGTAGTAGGATCTTTACCTAACTCTGAGCCCCCTTGGTTACCATCGGCAGAGCTTGGCAGAGACTTGGTCTCCAGGGCATATGTCACCAGAATCGATGGGAAGAAAGGAGCAAGGCCGCTGAGCTGACCTGAACCTCTGGGTGACTTCCAGCTGGCAGGAGGGATTTCACTCTGCCCTGATTCACCCTGGAAGCCTCATCCCCTCCGCTTGGACAAACATCTGGCTCCGTTTCCAAGCAGAAGCACTTCTGAGCTGACCAGTCCGACTAGCTCGCTCCCCGGAAGTCATCAGGCCCCCAAGGGAAGTGGATGGGAGCCTACCAGGCCAGAATGCCTTGGCTGAGGCAGCGCCTTCAGCGGATCCACAGTGAAGCCCAGTACTCATCAGGTAAGATTAGCTTTTAAGGGTAGTGGAGGGCGGGCGAGATGGCTCAGAGTTTGGTAAAGGGGCCTGTTGCCGAGCCAAAGACCTGTGTTCAACACCTAGGATCCACATGAAGAAAGGAGAGAACCAACCCCCACAAGTGGTCTTCTGACCTCCACACGTGTGCAGTGTCACGTGGGCACCCCCTAAAACATAAATACACAATAAATAAATATTCAAAAATAATTTTAAAGGATGATAAGGGCTTAGGGGTTCCTAGTCTATGGCACACTTTTTAATTAGAACAAAGGAATCTTAGAAAATAAAAGTCACTTGGTTTGACCCCATTATGTCACAAAAATGGAACCGAGGACCTAAGGGTTTAAATGAGGTTGACTTGCACCCCAGTGTGTCTGCCACAGCCCTGGACACACTTGTATTTCCAGTGTAAACACCAGAAACGCCACCTTACTTTTCGAAGCGTCCTGGGCTGGACAGTACACTGTATGGCCAGCCACAACATCTTAGAGAAAAGGAGTAAAAGCAATGGAAGAGTGAGAAGTGGAGAGCAGAGGGGCGAAAGAAATGGCGGAAAATGACGCCAACCAGAGCGGCTCTCCCGCACCACACTTCCGTTTTGAGGGTTCTGTTACTAAATTCCATGTTTGGTTCACGGAAAGCAATCCATTTTCAAATCTTGGTCGATCAAAACGAAAAGGGTTTTCCATTAATTTGTGGTGCTACGTTTCAATTCTGTCCGGCTGTCGCGAACAGATGGCCCCAGATCACTTACGTGGAGATGCTGAGGAGGTGCAGCGGGGAAGGGCAAAATGGCGGCGGACTGTCAGTGAAGCTGTTTGACTTTGGGCTGTAAGAGGAAGGGATGCTTGCTCACTCCCTGACCGAGTGCTTGCTCACCCCCTGACCCTGAAAGTTGTCACTGTTGCCGGCTGGAAATCAATTTCCTCTCATCAACCTCACCACTGCCACGTATCATATTCCGCCCACAAGGAAGGGGTCATCTCACCGACTGCTTCCATGAATGGGTTAAAATATATTGTAAGAAAGTCACATTCTGGGGTTGGAGAGATGGTTAAGAGCTCTGGCCTCCCTTGCAGAGTATCCAGGCTCACAAACATCTGTAACTCCAGTCCTAGGGGACCTGATGCCCTCTGCTGATCTCTGTGGGCACCAGGAATGCATGCAGGGCACAGGCAGACGTACAAATAAAACACCCATACACATACACCTCTTGCTGTGCAGGACCTGAGTTTGGCTCCCAACACCACATCAACAGCTCGTAACCACCTATAACTCCTGCTGCAGGGGAATCAGATGTTTCTGTCCTCCTGGGACACCGGCACTCCTGTGCACATAGCCCCTCCCCCGACACCCACACATAGGTAATTTAAAATAATCAAAATAGCTGGGCGGTGGTGGCGCACACCTTTGATGCCAGCACTACAGTGCTGTGGGAGATTTGCGTACTGCATGAAGTTATATTGCTGTGATTGGTGTAATAAAAAGCTAAATGGCCAACAGCTAGGCAGGAGGTAGAGACGGGATTTCTGGGGAGAGAAAGGAAGGGGAGAGGGGATCTAGGTGCACAGGAGATGCCAAGAGACATGGAGAGGTAACAGGAGGTGAAGATGGAAGAGAAGTAAACCACGTGATAAAATGTAGATTAATGTAAATGGGTTAACTTACATTACAAAAATAATTAGGAACAAGCCTAAACTATAGGCGGAGCTTTCATAAATAATATTAACTCTCCCTGCCGTTATCTGTGAGCTGGTGGCCCAAAGAAAAATACAACTACGTAGGGCATCCAACATGGAGACTCAAATATCCAAACACAGGGCCAGAGAAAGCTGAGAACAGTTCTGGACAGGAGGCAGATGTGGCTTCCTAGTCTTGCAGTCTCTCAGGCAGGCTGGTGCTTGGTGTACAGAGACATGGCTACCGGCCATTTCCTGTAGGCTGGAGCCAGCCGCCAGAGCCAGGTATTGCCAAGTGATAGAACTTAGATTAATATAAACGGGTTAATTTAAGTTATAAGAGCTAGTTAGGAGCAAGCGTAAGCGATAGGCCGACCTTTCATAATTAATAAGAAATCTTCTTGTCATTATTTGGGGGCTGGCTGGCAGGATAGAAAAAGACTTGCTACACTAGGGAAGCAGAAGCAGGCAGAGCTTGGTGAGTTCAAGTCCAGCCTGGTCTACAGAGTGAGTTCCAGGACAGCCAGGGCTGTTAGACAGAGAAACCCTGTCTCGAGAAACCCAAATAAATAAATAAAATTAAAATTAGATAATAAAAATAAATCTTTTCCTTTAAGTGGTCTTTATTTTAGAGCTGGCTTCTGTTTTTTGTTTGTTTTCTTCTCAGTCACAGTTTGGCTCATTTGTTTCAGGAACGCACACAGGTAACAGAGATGTGTGACCTAACACGTTTTCACAAGGGAGTCTACAGTGTGGGAGGCACTGAGATCAGCATGCACAGTTCCAGATTCCAGCAGCTTCCTGTGTGTCCCTTGTAAGTCATTGTTTTCATCAAGGATAGCTCTTATCTTCTGCCGCTATTGGTAAGTTTTGCCTGCACTAATTGCAATGTAATTGGCATCACACAGTTAATATTAATAGGGTTTTAAAAACCTGAATAGGGGTGACAAGATGGCTCAGTGGGTAAAGACTCTTCCCACCAGGTCTGGCATCCTGAGTTCCATCCTCAGGACCCACATGGTGGGAAAGAACCAACTTGTGAAAGTTGTGCTCTGACCTCCATGTGTGTCCCGCAGCATTCTCCACTCTCCACCTCCAAAGAAATAAATAATGTAATAAAGAATTTTACACCATGTGACTTTATTGCCAATGCTTGTAGTGGAGGATGTTTCACCTAAAACAATTCATATTTGAAGGGTTGAAGGGATGGTTAAGAGCCCTGGTTATTCTTCCAGAGGATCCAGTTTCAATTCCCAGCTCCTTTGGCCCCTGTGGGCACCAGACACGCATGTGGTACATAGACATACATGAAGGCAACACACTCATTAAAAAATGAAATAAAATAGAAACCCAGATTAGAAACAATGACAAATAGGAGTAGGTAAAGCACTTGCTGTACACGTGACACATATGAAGCTTACGTGGATGCTGCGTGGCTTGCCTATATTCCCAGTGCTCAGGAGGGGGAGCCACGGGAGCCACTGAGCCTTCTCCCAGCCTCTTTGCTTGTTTTGTTTTTCCTGACAGGGTTTCTCTGTGTATTCCTGGCTGTTCTGGAACTTGTCCCCGTCGACCAGGCTGGCCTTGAACGCCAAGATCCACCTGCCTCTGCCTCTGCTGGGATTAAAGTTCTGCAGTGAGCCACCACTTCCCGGCTGACCCAGCAGTTCCTTGGCTCCTGTCTCTCCTGTAAACTGCACTGACAAGTGGTGGAAATATGCTCAATCTCTTTTCCCGTGACAAGTTCCCACTCTGGCTGGCTCCAGACAGCAGCCTTCCTTCTCCCAGCTTGACATTCCTGGGGAAATTCCAGTTCTTGGAGACTGTTGTTTCAGTAGTGAGATAGCTGGGTAGCCCAAGGGAGAGACACAAGAGTCTCTTCAGAATGTCTTCATTCTTGCCAGGCCGGTTCCGGAGAGGTGTGAGGAAACTGGTTCCTGGTTCCTGGTAGCACAGCGAAGGTGCCTTAGTTCTTCAGTCTCCGTAATCTCTACTCTTGCATTAGAGTGTGGGGTAGGTCTTTTAGGGGTCCTGCAGTTCATAGCAATGACCACTGACTCTGTCCTGGGAACAGACCTCTTCCTATCATTTGAGTTACAAAAACCTACTTCTCCCACCCATGATCTACTTGCCCATGATGCTTGTGACCCAGTGTGTCTGCAACCCCTTCTCTCCAGAAATGACTATATGAAGTGTGTGTGTGTGTGTGGGGGGGGTGGTATGACTGAAGAGATGGTTAAGAGCACTTGTCGCTCTTCTGGAAGATCTAGTTTCAATTCCCAGCACCCACGTGGTGGCTCTTCTGGCCCCTGTGGGCACCAGGAATGCATGCGGTACACACACACACACACACACACATATATACACACACACATATATACACACATACACACACACATATAAATATTCCTCAGATGAGTTCCTAAAGATTAGGCACCTGGGCAGAAAGTTGCTGAGGCTGAGGCGGGGTGGGGAGGATGATGCTGACCTTGACACCAACTTGCTGATGAGATGGGCAAGACCCGACTTGCCGTGAGCTTCTTCAATTCACTTGCTCTTGCTGGGATCCAGCAAGCCCTCTAATTTCAAGTTCAGCTTTCTTCCAAAAGCTGATGTCTGTTTTCAAAGGGAAATGCGCTGGCTCAGTGGTGTTTATGGGGCAAGAGGCTTGAAGGCAAATCTCTTCTTCCACTTTGCCTAGCGCAGAGAGGCTTAAGGAGAGTACGTCTTTTAATTCACCCACACATCCTCTACCTTGCCCACTGTTTGGGTTCAGTGCGTGTCCTGTGGAGTTGGATTTGCTTGGCTCTGCTGGAATCCTTCCCTGTGTGCAAGGCATCATGGTCCGTTACCTCTCTTAGTACCACGGAGAAGCCACTCTCACCTAAAATTCCCTTTGCTTAGTAGATTGTCCCCGAAATTACTAGAACTTGATGACAAAGCTTTGACCACAATGGGGCCAGAGACTCTCTTTGAAATGTCCTTGCTGTCCTGCCTCTTGTACCTGAAATTTGTCGGGTTTCATTTTAGCTTATGTGTTTGTTTGTTTGCAGTGCTGGGGGCTGAACCCGGGGTTTGCTCATGCTAGGCTGGTGCTGTGCCACTAAGCTGAGCCCCCAGCCTGAGCTTCCTTTCTAGAGGAAGGATCTCAGAACTCAGACTTAAAGCTAGGCTGTTGGACATGCAGCTGCAAGGTGACCCCAGGTCGGTCCTTAGATCTCATCATTTCTCTTCCTTCCCTGTGAAAGGAGGAGACTGATAAGGTGTTTAGCTTATGAAGGTTGGGAGATATGAAGATCGTGGAAGGAGTTTCTGTGACATGGGTAGTTATAGCTATTCTCATGATCTACGTGACAGGGATCCCTCACCAGCTCTGGCTGCCTTCACCTAATCCAGGGCCTGGCCCATGGGCTCTGCTCTTTTGTTAATTGGTCCGTATTTCTCGGGATTCCTAGTCTAACCTTTTCAGGGAGTCTCTCAGTCTTCTTGAGCTGTGCACTTTTTTTTGAGAGCTCCTTGGGGGCTAAGATCTTATCATTTTTCTCCTTGAATTCCTAGGAGAGTTCAAGACACCTGGCAGCTGCTTGAAGCTGTTTTTGTGGGTGCTGTTTGTTTCTTGTGATAGGAAGAGGAATGAACAAAAATTTCCAAGAGTTTTCTCCTCAACCTTTTTTTTTCTTCTAGGACATGTGTTGAGAAGCAGGGTTGAATGGTTATTTCAGGTGCCTCTGTATCAAGAGTCCCCCAGCGAGCAGAGGAGATGGGGGTGGGGTGAGGGGGAATTCCATGGCACACAGGATTGGTAGACTCTAAGGAAAAGGGAGATTGGCATGGTAGACAGCGAAGTTGGCTCAGGATCTGACTTGCCAGTCAGGCAGACCTGGTTTTGAATCTGACTGGGTCATTAGTTATGTTACCATGGTTACACTACTTGATCTCCAAGTTTTCTACTTTGGCCAGCTTCTGCTCACCTTCCAGTTAGCAACTGTATTAGACTCTCTGTCCTGAAGACATTTGTCTGTCCCCTATCCCCTTCTTTCATTCGAGAACAGTAACCCTTCCTGCCCATGATATAAATAGAACAAATAGAATAGAAACCATCAAATGAGAACTTCTTAATTAGGAAGACACCTCCCCTCACACACATACACGTGAGTGCATGTAGTTTTTGATTTTTTTTGCCCGACTTCCTTCCTTCCTTCCTTCCTTCCTTCCTTCCTTCCTTCCTTCCTTCCTTCCTTCTTTCTCTCCCCCCCTTAGCCCCCGAGACAGGATTTCTCTGTGTAACAGCCCTGGTCATCCAGAAACTCATTTTGTAGGCCAGACTGGCCTCAAACTCACAAAGATTCACCTTCCTCTGCCTCCCAAGGGTGGGATTAAAGGCGTCTGTCACTACCTCCAGGCTTTCTTGCTTTCTAAGTTCTCCATATTCACAGCCATGCTGAGGTCTTCTTTCTTCTGCGTTGACCATCTAAATTACTTTCTGCTCTGTGACTGGCAGTCATCACAGTGGGATCACGGGTATAAACCAGGGGCAGCCTAAGAGACCGGATCAGTCTGTACTGCTTTCTTTCGGTGAGAGGGTTACTCTTTCTCTTGCTGCTGGATTATCCCCGTGAGCATTTGGACAAGCTAAATCTCAGCCTTCCCCTCCCATCCTCTCCCCTCCTCCCCTCCCCTGCTCCCTTCTTTCTGTCTATCCCCAGCCATCTTCCTATCCCCAGTTTCCTGAGTTCTTACAGGTGTGTGTCACCACCTACCTTAAGGTCTTTCAGTCTCAAAATTAACAAATAAACCCAAAACTAGGAGGCTTTTCTAGCCCACGCCCCCTTCCAGCTACCTCCTTCTCTGAGCTACTCAGTGAGACTGGTCCTTTGAACCAAAATGTATCTCCTTAGCAATCAGTCCCTCCCAGTCTGCCTGCAGATGGCCTGGACAGCCTGACTTTCTAATGAAATGGCTTCTCACTAGCTCACCAGCTTCAATATCTACTGAACACCCTCTGTACCATAGTAATCGCTAGTCTACAACGGGGAGGTTAAATTTTGGAAGTTTTCACACATGAAAGAGAAAAGGGGGGCTTTACAGGCAGAAAGTGGCCCAGGGACCTAGAAAAGGGAAAGGAAAGAAAGGCCTGTCCGGCTCAAAGGTACTTTCCTTCTGGGGCAGGGACGAAGATGTCCTGGTGTGTGACTCAGGCCAATCACATTTCTTCTAATTGGTTTTGATGACTCCTGGCTGTTTGCAGTGGTTTAAACTGGCCCCTTGCAGACCTAAAGCTGGCTAAATAGCTGCTTTAGTGCGTGTTCCACTCTGGCCTGGTCTAGTCTGCTGGTCTACCGGGCCTGGTGGAGGAGACTAGTCCAAGCAATGGCCTCCTGTAAGCTTGGTTTGACCATCTCTGCCCGGCTGTCCCTCGAGAACATCAGATTATTTGTTTCAGAAGGCAGCTACCTTGTGCCTGTGCTGGAAACTGAGGGATCGGCCTCAGCATTTGCTCTCCAAGGTGCTCTTCTGGACTCACGACTAATCGTACCCATCACTTCCACCCTGGCTCCCTAGTATCTTGCAGTTTCTTAGCTTCCTTGGTTCAGGCGGAATCATCCCCCGCATGCTGGAAACAGCCTCTTGCCATGCTTACCTTTTCCTGATCCTTTCTCCAGCCACAGCCAAGTGATCTTTCTACTGCACAAATCTGACTCCTTAGACATTTTCTGTGCATCCCACTGCCCTTGGATAAAGTGCAGGTTCCTGAACCTTACCAGAGGCCTTTAGAATCAACTCCTGATTAGATTTCCATCCACTCGTTTTATCTCCTTTCTTCCACCCATATTCAACCGCATTCAACTGCTGCCCTTCTCCCCCAGCTCTGTAACTATTCTCTTTCCTACCTGGGATCACTTCTCAAATACCCACTTCCTCTGCTTACCTTGTGCACGTCTTCAGAACGGGACACATGGCAACTGACTGATTTGTGATATTATGTGTTAAGTTCTTAGTGATGAGCCTTCTTTGGTCTTTACTCCACGGGGAGCCTTTATTTCTCTCACTTGATAAAACACAGAGACCCAGGTAGCAGCCAGAGCCATTGCTGTATACAAGTGTTTGGTTGTTTTCTCCCTGCCTTGTAACTGCCTTGCCTGCTTGTTTTCCTTCCTTCCTTTTTCTTCTTCTCTTTCTGGTAGTGAGACAGGTAGTAAAAAATCTATAGCATGGCTCAGCAGGTAAAAGTGCTTGTCACCAAGTCTGATGACCTGGGACCCACAAGATAGGCAGAGACTCCTGAGAGTTGTCCTCTGACCCCCACATAAGCATCACGACATGTGTATGCCCTCACCCTCATAGACCCCAAATAAGTAAACAGATAGAAACAACAACAGGAACTATCAATAGCATGGTATTTAAATGGTAGTAAACAGTACATTGCTTGGCAACCATGGTCATCTGGACTCTTGGACCTTTCCTGGGCTGCCTCACATTCCCAGAAGGAATCTCTGGAAGCACTGGACACTCACTGTGCACTTTCTTCTCCCCACAGCTCCTGGTGGCCTCAGTCTACTCAAGGATTTGATCATTCATGGTGCGCCTCCCCGACAATTCTTGTTCCTGTGTGCCAGGCTTGTAGGGGTCAGTTCATGCGCGTGGAAGCCAGAGGTCAGCACTGGGTGCTCCCTCAGATACTCCCTGT
Organism: Alexandromys fortis; assembly: GCF_014885135.2. Taxonomy (NCBI): domain Eukaryota; kingdom Metazoa; phylum Chordata; class Mammalia; order Rodentia; family Cricetidae; genus Alexandromys; species Alexandromys fortis. Next base: position 750,676 of record NW_026067973.1, read on the forward strand.
CTTTGTTGTTTTTAGATAGGACTCTCACTAAGCTTGGAGTTCACAACCGAGTCAGGCTGACCAGCCAGCGAACTCCAGGGATATGACTGTTTCTGCCTAGAGCACAGTCACAGGCAAACTTTACAGGACCTCAGTTTGTATACAGGTACTGAGAACTGAAACTCAGGTCTTCCTTTTGGCATGGCAGCTTCTCACCAACTGAACCAGCCCTCTAGATCTCTGTGTGAGTTCTTTTTTTTTTTTTTTTTTTTTGAGGACCTACCTGTCTGCGTTCCATAGTGACACAGAGCATCAGAGATGGACAAGGATTCCAATGTCTTCGCTTTCTGTTAAAAGTACTTTTTTTTGTTTTTAAAATAATAGCCATCTATTATTTGGCCTTTAACTGAGGCTTTGGTTTGCATTTTTCTGATTATTTCCTACACTTACTAGCTATTTTATATTTTATTAGGAGAAATGTCTATTCGAGTCCTATGACCATTTTAAAGTCACTTTTGTTGTGAATTATATTTTCTTATATTTTGGATAAACTTTCTTTGCAGTTTGTAACTTATTTAGCATGGCTTGTACCTATTCTCATGGCCTTTTAGTCACGGCTTAAGATAAAGGCAAAGTCTTTTTCTTTCCTTTCTTTGTTTTGAACAGGATCTCACTGTGTAGCTCTTGTTGGCCTGGAACTAACTCGCTCTGTAGACCAGGCTGGCCTCAGACTCACAAAGATCTTCCTGGTTCTGCTCCTTAAATGCTGGGATCAAAGACTAAGGCAGTCTTCTGCGAGGTCCATAAGGCCCCGTGTGGTCTGCTCTTCCTTTGTTCTTTGTCCGGATTTCCTAGCCACTGCTCTTCTCTGCCACAGCCACAGTGACCTCCTTATTTTTCGTCAAAACTCTACGCATCCTCCGATTTCAGGACTTCCGAGCTTATGAGCTCCTCTTCCCGGAATACTTCCTCCTCATTTTATCCAGACGTTTCTCACGTGTCCTTATGTTTGATGGGCCTTTCATGACCATCCCAGCCTCCTTTGTCTGCTGCTGTGTTCATTGCACCAAGAATGCCTGGCCTGTCATAGTGGTCAGAAAGCGATTGTTGAATGAATGAATGAATGAATGAATGAATGGTTATAAGCTTGTAGTTCACCCCCATGTCGACCCAACTCTAGATCTCATGACTTCTAGCCCACTATCCAGGGTGCTTCCTCCACTGGGGAGCCTCTGCTGCCCGAGGACTTCTATTCTCTCATCACAGCTCACTAGGTTCATTGTGTTGACGTCACCCATTTATTTGACTAAGTTTTCAACTCAAGGACAAACCAAACTTCTCTTTCAATACCAAGCACAGTGCCTGGTGATAGACAACAGTGGGAACTTGAATGAATAAATCTCCTGAAGCCTCTGCTTTCTCATCTGTAAAACGTAGAGGACCTGCTCGCCTCACAGTTGAGGGCATAAGACCCAATGTTTAAAAATGCTTCCTGCAGTGCTAGCTGCATAGTAAGTGCTTTCTAACTGGTAGTTTTCGACCATGAGTGGTAATTTTTTTTTGCTAAAAAACGACCAGCATTCTAATTAGAATGATGTAAGATAATGAACCTCAAACATTTACTTAATGCTAAAAAAATGTAGTGAATGAAGGAGATTGCCCATCAATATTTTACTGTGGAAAAACTTTCAGACAAGCACAGAAGACAGAATTTTCCAGTGGCCAGCTGCTCATCCCACCTAGGCTCTCCGAACAACATTCTGTTGTGCTTGCTACCACAAATCGATTACCCATCTAGCTTGGGCTCTTTTTTTTTTGATGTATTTTGAACACTTAATTCACAGAAATAAACATGCCTTCCCCTTGATAGTTCAGAATGAATGAGAACTCGGTGTTTGTTTATAATCCTCTCTCTTTTTCTTGGTCCTCCTCCTATTTATTATAACACGCATACACACGTGCACACATAAATGAATGTGAGTAAAGATTTAAACTTATAACCATATATCAAGACCTGCTAAGGGAATATGTATGATAGGATTAAGAAATAAGAGTCAGAGGGGCGGCCAGGCATTGGTGGCGCACGCCTTTAATCCCAGCACTTGGAAGGCAGAGGCAGCTGGATCTCTGTGAGTTCGAGGCCAGCTTGGTCTACAGAGTTCCAGGACAGCTAGGGCTACACAGAAAAACCCTGTCTCAAAGAACAAATGCAAAACAAAAGTAGAAGTGGCTGGGGAGATGGCTTAGTAGTTAAGAGCACATGCTGCCCTTCCTGAGGGCCTGAGTTCAGTTTCTAGCACCCACAGCAGGTGGATATAATCCTGATATAATCCTTTTTTAAAAACAGGGTCTTACTATATAACCTTAGCTGTCCTGGAACTCACTGTGTAGACCAGTTCGAGATCATCTGCCTCTTCCTTCTGAATGCTGGAACTAACCATGTGTCTTTCAGAGACCATCTACTTATTCCTTCTGAATGCTGGAACTAAAGGTGTGTGCCACCATGCCCAGCTATAATCTGTTTTTGAATGTTAGTAAACCTTATTACTTTCATCCAATTGGGTGTTTTTTTAAAGAGTTTCGACAAGGGTATAATGCTATGTAGCCGTCTTGGGTTTGATGAGAAGCACTCCCCTGCCCCATGGAGGCATATGTGTTGTAGGTGTAGCTCCTACCTGGTGGTACCATGAGAGATAACTGGTTCACAGAGCTTCTGGCCTACTTGGTGGATTAACCCACAGATGTATTAATAACTGGATACTAGTGTTGGGAGGTGGTAGAAAACAGGAGGTAGAATTTAGAGGAAAGGGGGCTAGCTCTGGGAGAGCAGACAGCTTACTGGGCTATGAGGTGACCAGCTTTCCATGCCTCTTCACTGCCTGTTACCAGCCTGAACGCAACGGACCTAGATGACCGTGGATTGAAACTTCTTAAATTGCGAGCCCAATAAAACCCTCTTTTGTTTCCTCGGTTAAAAAAATATTTCTTAATTAATTAGTTAATCAATTAATGTGTTTGTGCATGTGGAAGTTAGAGGACAACTTTTGGGAGTCAGTTCCTATTGTCAGTCTCTTTGGAGGCGAGGTCTTTCTTTCTACACTCTATAGCATACCCCAGACTACCTGGGAACTTCTGGCCCTGTCTCTGCTTTCGACCTCACCGCAGGCTTGCTGGGATTACAGATTTGCTTCTTATGTGGGCTCTGGGGCTCGAACTTAGATCTTCTGGATTGTGTGGCAAGTGCTTTTACTGGCTGAGCCATCTGCCTGGCTCTCCTCAGATGTTCTCTACAAGTGATAAAAAGTGACCAGTATAGTAAATCAAATGCTTATCAAAATGTAGAAGACTAATATCATTCCAGAAAGTTCTCAAACCTCCCCTGCCTCTCTAATCTGCCCAATCCTCCGTGAACAAACATTTAACCCATGATTTTCCCCACCAAAAACGTTCTTTTCATTTTCTTCTTCTGTGCCTTGAACTTCCTATGTACCCAGGTTGGCCTTGACCTCTCTATAGTCCAAGCAGACCACCAACCTGTAATCCTCCGCCCTGTTTTCCACGTGCTGGTATTACAGGCCTCTTACCTCCAACTCTGGATGAAACTCCAATTTTATTCAAGATTCGAGAACCTATTCTATAACCTCATATAAATGGAATCAAAGAGTTACACACTTTGATTTGTATTTTGCTAATTTTGCTAAGCATATTTTTGAGGTTCACCCAAATGGTATCATCAGTCTGTCTGTTTTTAATTGCTGAATACTATTTATTGTAAGGATATTTGATAAACATATTCATCTATCTTGTGTTGACGGTCCCCTGGGTGTTTCTGGTTAGGGTTATCAATGAACAAAGCTGCTATTAATATTTTCTGGGAGATCTCCTTCTGGTATAAGATTCCATTTCTCTTGGGTAAATACCTTGGGGTAGAATTGCTAGAGCGGTTGTAGGTTTATACAAGACAGTGTTAGGTGTTTCCCCAAAGAGGCCATGTGGAATAGATTCTCAGCATCTGACCTAAGTAAGTAAAGCCGCCTTCCATTGGAACAATTGAGAGAGCCAAGTTCACACTCCTTGGATGACCAGTAAGGATGCTGCCCAAGGCAGTCTAGCTTCTCACCTGGTCTTCCGCTCCTACCTGCAGTCAAGATTTGAGAGGTGGTGGCCCCCGACCCCTGCAGCTGCCACATCCCATCCATCTGTTCCTTCTTTTTCTTTCCAGAATTCTACCTGTTTTTTTAAGGACCAAATTCAAAAGTCACAAATGTAATTGATTACCAAGCCGCTCCGCCAAATACTCTTTAGATGGTCCAGACTCAAGTGCCTTATTCTACTTTGCATATCTAGAACAGCACATGAGAAGCGTTTTAAGACCCTCTCCTCCCTTTCCCCCTTCCTTTGCCCTCCCTCTCTATGTTAGTCAGGATCTCCCACAGTCTAGGCGCTCTTCAAATGCTTAGCCCCAAACAGACAGCTGAGACTGACTTTGGCCTGCTCCTCCTGCCCCCACCTCCTGAGAGCTGGGGTCACAGCAGCGCTGAGGATGGAGCCCAGGGCCTCCTGCACGCTAGGCAAGCCCTCTACCAATCCAACTGCATCCCTAGCCCATAGGAAGGAAGCATTTCATACATTTTCCCCTTAGTAGGACCCTGACAGAAACTTTTGAGTAAACAAATGCTTTGTTCGAACAACCCTAAAAGCTAAATTATACGTTCTTCCTTGCTTCGCAGTATGCTGGCTTGATCTAATGTTGAAAATAGCAGGTGATTTTGCTTGTGCTTCTCTTTTCTCTTTGCCTAGGGATACTGGAAACTATGTTTTACGGACAGTCAGTGCAGGCCATGTCTATGTCTCCCGCGCCACCACTGAGTTTCCTGCCTGCAGAGGTCTGAATATCCTCCAGACAGTTGGGACAGGTGGCGCCTTGAACTCCGAGGTCATGGTACACATTGAACGGCAATCAAGGCTCTTCTCTGGAAAAGTTTAAAGGAAAACCAGAGTCGTTGAACATTTCCTTGTAATCCTCAAAATTTCCTTCGTTCTTTTTTTGTTTGTTTGTTTGTTTCATTTGCCAAGGCACACGTATTCCTTATGCCTCCAGTTTTGACTGAAGCCCTGCACGCTGTCATTTTTATGTCTTTTTTTCCTTCCTCAGGTTCAGCTCTCGGCCTCCTTCCTCACCCCGGGCGGGGAACAGAGAGAGACTGGAAGCCTCCCTCTCCTGTTGACTGGAAGGAACTGGCATTGGCAAATACAACGCCAAGAACTTGACCTGAACTGAGGAATGGGATCCGGGCAGCTGTGCCCCTCAGAGCAGGGCTGACTGCCAGCTCTAGGGGCATCTGGTGACTGGGGAGGGATTCCTCTGGGCGGACAACAGGCTCTCTATTCTGCTCAGTGGCTCCTGCCCTGGTTCCTCACCTGCTGAGTTTAGTGTCCTTTAGTCCTTCAGCGAACTCCACCCTCTCACTGAATTTTGCAATCTGCTGTCAGTTTAACCTCCCCGTACCCCTCTCTCTCCTTCTGGAACTGCAGTACCTAGCCAAGCTGAAGCTGACCAAGATGAAGTTTCCTTTAACTTTTTTCGCAGCCGCGTTCTCAGAGCCGACTTTTTCTGACCTACCTACGGGAAAGGCTGCATTTTACCACCGTGTAAATGCCTCTTCTGCAGCCCAGAGTTTTACGTTTGGGCTGCTTAGAAAGACCTAGAGGCTTGTGAAAGAGCCAGACACTCTTCCAGAAAACACTCACCTCAGTATTGCAGGCTTGCAGCTGACCTCCCTGGGGGGCAGCCCCTGGGCTCCCCGGTTTAATGAGTAGGTTTGTCCACCCATTCTTGCCCCACCTCTCTCCCATGCTTTTCTCTTTTCTTCAGTTCTATAATTTACCTCTCTTCGGGTGGAATTTTGTTTCTTTTGTTTTATCACCCACTCGACAGGTCTTGTGCATGAGCTTTGTCCTCCAGCTGCCTGTACCCCTAGCCTGATGTTTCTTTATTTATTTATTTATTTATTTATTTACCCAACTTGGCCCTTGCTTCCCTTCCTAGCACCCTTTGTTCCAGGGCTCAGCCAGAAGACCGTGAGTCACTAAAAAGTTTCTAGATAGCTAATCCAAGGATAAGGGCAACTTGAGTGTGTTCAGGGTCCTATGCCCCGTCTGGCCTACTTTTTTTTTTTTTTAAAAAAAATTAATTACATTTTAACTAGTCTCTGTGTGTGTGTGTGCGCGTGTGTGCGTGTGCACATGCGTACCACAGCATACATGTGGAGGAGGTCGGAGGACAGCTTTCAGGTATTGATTTTCTCCTTCCACCACGTGGGTTCCAGAGACAGGACTCAGGAGGCCAGGCTTGTTGGCTTGGTGGCGCCAAGACTTAAGAGAGTGGTCTCTGCCCACTTTGTGGCTGCGTGTCTTTGGTCTCCTGTTTTTGTCTGCTTGCTACTGTGTTGTTAATCTGTAACTCTTACGCGATGAAGCCTTTATCTCAACATTTGAGACTTCTCACATTGGTGGCTGTCCTAAAAATGGCAGTCAAAACCCAGGGCACAGGGAAAGTTCTCCTTCCAAATGACTAATTCCTTGAGAGTTTACTGACTAAATTACCCATGTCCGCCTTAGTTTTGTGGTCAGAGAACACGTACAAGTCAGAAAGACTCCCATAGGCTGTGGGTGTAGCTCAAGGCCAGAGCACTTGCCTAGTAAGTGCAAGGTCATGGGTTTAATCCCAAGTCTTGCCAAAGCTGGGTGATGATATCACAAGTTCAAGGCCCAGCCTGGGCTACAACATGAGACTGCTTCAAACTGTAAAATAAAACTCAAAAAGATTCCGGGCAATTGCTTACCTCCCGGGCTGTTACACTCTTCACTCTAAAGCAGTAGCCCTTCCCCGAGGGTTGTGGAGATGGAAGGATAGCCAGGAAAGTACTTTGCAAACTGTGCTGGGGTGGGGGAAAGAGCTGGGGATCTGGCCCCGAGATTGGTTTGGTTCTCTCTGCCGAGTCTCAGGAAGAACGGCCTGCTGCCTCGGGGTGGGACTGGGTTCCCAGAGGGGCCTAAGGAACTCCCATTCTTTCTGGGGGTTATAGGGCACCCCAAGGACTGGAATCACAGCAAGCTGCTTTCAGCGTTCACTTCCAAGGCAAGACTATATAACCTATTTTAAAAGGGTGCATGTGGCTAAACCCAGAGTAGCCAGGGACATTTCAAACTGGCACCACCTCTTCTGGCTGCTTCTGAGGCCATCCGGAGGCCAGGCCGGAAAAGTAAAGAGAGGACCTCAGAGTCTGAGACCTTTGCGCAGAGGGCTGGAGTGTTGAGGAGGGCGGGAAGAGAGAACAGGGAGGAGGAGGGAGCTGGGTGCGGAGGCCACACCTTTCATTCCTGCGCTGCTGCACCGGCTGGGGCGGGGTGAGTCACTGGCTGGATCTGCTGTTCCCCCTCCCATAGTGAGGACTCGGACCTCTCTGGGGAAAAACTGCGGTGCCTGCTCGTTCTGTCCTTGGCAGGGTGCTGGGAGTCCTGGGTCTGCCGGGTCTGGCCTCTGGGGCCACGACTGGCTTTCCCTGATGTATGGTAAGAGCCCTGCGCGTGTGCTTCCACTTCTCCTGGGCTTACACCTCACAGGTAAGAACTGGCGGGCTTCTAAAAGTTTGTACCTTCACCACCCATTCTATGTAAAGACAGAATTCGTGGCTCGAAGAAGTCTTAAGGGCTATGTTGGGAGCTCGAGACCCGGCTGCAGTTCGTTCTAGTCCAGACTTCACGGAAACTTCAGTTCGGTGGGTTGCTTTGGGGCAGTGCTTTGGGCAAACAGGTTTAGGTGTGTTTGGCCGCTCGCTCGTGATTCAGGCACAGACAGGGCTTTCTGATCTCAGGTTACACACCATCTTTGTGTGGCTGCTCTCAGCCTCGGGCTGCTGCCTCGATTTGGCCCATGGATTTCCGTGGAAAGGATTTTGTCTGCTGACTCCCTGCAGCACCGTGGAGCAAACCTAGGAAGGGAGAACCCCGCTGTGGTTTTGAAGCTGCCCCAATGCACACACTGAACTTGTAAATACGCCACGTGGTGTAAGGTTCCAGGGGTGCAGGCCAGCACAGCTGCTGGGGTGGATTAACCTGCAGGCTAGTAGCAATCCCAAGTCTACATGCCGGAAAACGTACCTGCTTAGAGACTTTATTATTTTTTTTACGTATATTTTATTGCTTGATCTTAGTACTCCATGTCTGACCAACGTTTGGAATTTTGTTTCTGATTTCCATCTTATTGGCTGAAGTTTGTAGTTTCTGGCTATAGCTCCAAAGTTGGTACCGTGGCTGTGAAGAAGTGAGAACACCAGGTAGTTTGTTGGGCAGAACTTTTAATTGGCCCTCGGGATGGGAGGGTCAAGGTGGTGTGTACGTAGGAGTGTTGCAGACTTCAGGCGAAGTGAATTTGGAGGCTGACTTATTTGGAAAGTGTCAGTGCTCACCAGTATGGCGCTCTGATTGCTGTTAACCCCTTTCCTTCCCTTCCTTGCAGCTCTTTGTCCTACAATAGCGGTGGAAATTTACACCTCTGGGGCCCTGGAGGCAGTCAATGGAACAGACATTCGGTTAAAATGCACTTTCTCCAGCTTTGCCCCTGTGGGTGATGCCCTGACAGTGACGTGGAACTTCCGGCCTCGAGATGGGGGGCGTGAGCAGTTTGTAAGTGGATTCTTGTCACCTTCCAGCAGACCCTTGACTAGGATGTATTCAGGCAACAATTCTCAACTTCGGGGTCAAACGACCCTTTCACAGGGATCGTCTGAGACCATCGAAAAACAGATATTTACATTATGATTCGTAACAGTACCAAAATAATAGTTACAAAGTAGCAATGAAATAATTTTATGGTGGGGGGGGTCACCACAATATGAGAAACTGTATTAAAGGGTCACAGCATTAGGAAGGTTGAGAACCATCATATTAAGGTCTTTTTTCTTGCCTTTCTGTGTTGACCAGATGCGCAGGGTTAAGTTGGGAACCAGTTCTTGGGATAGAGAGTGCTAGATCTGAGAAAAGGGAAGCAAGAGAGTGTTCTGAGGAGCTAGCTAGACCTTTAGTCAGATTTGCTGAGGCTTCTCTTCCACCCCCACCGTCTCAGCCTCCTGCCCCATATAGAGTGGGAGAGATCCTCCTTTCTCCTCTTTAGGTATTCTACTACCACGTGGATCCCTTCAGACCCATGAGTGGACGGTTTAAGGACCGGGTGGTCTGGGATGGGAACCCTGAGCGCTACGATGTCTCCATCATCCTCTGGAACCTGCAATTCGATGACAATGGGACGTATACCTGCCAGGTGAAGAACCCACCTGACGTTGATGGTCTGGTAGGGTCCATCCGGCTCAGCGTGGTGCATACTGGTAGGTTTTGGGAAGTGAGAGCTGACAAAAAAAGGGGGAGGGGATCTTTTGTGATGTTGTTGGAAGGGAGGGAGGGCCTAGGGCTTCAGGGCTGGGAACTTCAGAGACTGAGGAGTCCTGGGTGAAAAAAAAAATAAAGGCTTTGTTTGCTGCTGGAAAGAAACAAAGTAAGGCAAAGAGATCTGAGGAATCTGTGAAAAGAATGGCCTTGAGTTCATGAAAGGGACAGGAAGCCACTCTGATAAAAAGACTCACAATGGGTCAGTTCATTCTCTCGCTTATTCCAGATGCGTACTGAGTACCTGGTGTGCCGGGCACAATCTAAAGTGCTTGGCACACACTATCTCATTTAATCCGGGTACACTATCAATCACAGTTGCCAGTGTTTACTCAGTGCCCCGGCTGTCAGGAGTTTACGCGATACATTTATCCTTTTAAAATTATTATTTTATGTGCGTGGGTGGTTTGCTTGCATATATGTCTGTGCACTGCCTCAGTGCCTGCTGCACATGGAGGCCAGAAGAGGGTGTTAGACCCCCCCGGAACTGGAGTTACAGAGAGTTGTGAGCCACCATGTGAGTGCTGGGAATCGAACCCAGGTCCTTTGAAAAAGAAGCCAGTGCTCTTAACTGCTGAGCCTTCTCTCCAGATTTACCTTATTTGTTCTTTACACATCTCATGAGTCTGTTGTATATTTAGTGTCTCCCATTTTACTAACAAGGAACCAGGGCTCACCAAGTGTAAGTCATTTCCCCAAATTCATATAGTTAGTAAATGCAGTCACTTGAGACTCAAACCCAGCCATCTCAGACTCTCAGACTGCTCTCTAACTAGTAGATTGGGTTACCTGCACTATAGGGACAACCTGGAAGATGATGCCAGGTGACAAAGAACACAGTACTCCTGAGCTGAGGAACTGGGGTGGAGTCCTGGCTACTTGTGTATGAGTTATACACAAATTTTACTTTTGTCATGTGTAAAGTGAGAATAAGAAGAGATTTTGGTGAGGACAAAATGATGCAGTAAATTGGTGAGAGTCTTCCAAACTCTGAACTGTCCTGAAAATTTTAATAGCCACATGTACCCAGCACTTATGGGCAGACACAATTTATAGGAATTGTTTCATTTTCTATAAGCACTCAAGAAATGGATATTGTCATGTCTTAACATAAGAGGAAACTGAGATTCAATAAAAATAAATAAATAACCCAGGTCACACAGTTAATAAGATAGAGCTAGCTCTCGTGTGTATGTATGTGTTTGAGATGAAATTTTGCTATTTGGGAAAAGATCTCTCTATATATCCCAGGCTGGCCTTAAACTTGAGATCCCCTTGCCTTAGCTTCTTAAGAGTTAAGGTAGTGTGTGCTCTTAACTAACACACTGCACTGTTTAAAACATCTCAGTGTGTCAGGTGGTGTGACTAGCTCCCATCACTATTACCTTGATCAGTTTAAAGCCAGCTTTCTAGGCTCTACCAAGAGACAGCTGTATGGTCACGCTCATCATTTGAGTACTAAAGTCATGTGATATATTCAGACCTCAGTTGTTTGTGTTTTTTTCTTTTCTGATAGGTGAAGCAAAAAACCCACAACCACAAAAACCAACCAATCAACCAAACAAAACCAGCAGAAAGTAACAGCGAAAACAACACAAAAGCCAGCAGTGGTTTAACATAGCAGGATCACTGTTTTATTGAGAGCCTACAGAAAGTCGTGGCTCTGTTCCCCTATTTTTAAGAAATGGAGGAACACTTAGACTCCCCATTCTCTATGGGTATTGGTATTTTGCAAGTTTATCTTTGCACCACTTGTGTGCCTGGTGCCTGCAGAGGCCAGAAGAAGGCACTGGATCTCCTGGAACTTCTTTATCTTTCCTGATGGATTCTAGGTTGGGAGTTCCTGGCGTAGACATTCTCTCCTGGTTCTATGAGCTTATTGCTTTACTTGCCTGTCTTCCTGGACGGAAACACACACACACACACACACACACACACACACACACACGGTACAGTGCCGGGAATAATGCTTGTGACCTTTCTTTTCCATCATAACAACAGGAACACAGTAGGCGCTTTGAAGCCTGACTGGACAAAGTGGGGATTAGGCTATGCAGGACTGAGCTGGACATCGTTCTACCTAGATTAGCAGTCACTTGGAATTGCTGGGCAGTTTAACTGACTCAGTGGTTCTCAGCATTTGGGTGTCATCACATCGCCTGGAAGACATGTCCAAACGCAGATGGCTGGATTTAGCCCCTAGTGCTTCTAGTCCAGCATGTTTGGGGTGGGGCCTGAGAATTTCACTTCAAAGCTCTCCAGCGGTGATGTCACTGCTTCTAAGAGCCACACTGGAAAAGCTCTGAGATAGTCTGAGTAGGTTTCCCACTGCTGCCAAAGGGTACAGTGGGAGGAAGGGAAGAGTCTCGTTAATGTTGAGATACATTGTCGTTGCCTTTAGATTTCCCCTACCTAACAGCCCTGCCTTCTCTTTTTCTCCTCACAGTGCCGTTCTCTGAGATCTTCTTCCTGGCTGTGGCCATTGGCTCTGCCTGTGCCGTGATGATCATAATAGTGATTGTGGTGGTCCTCTTCCAGCACTTCCGGAAAAAGCGATGGGCGAAAAGGGCTGATAAAGATGAGGGGATAAAATCGTAAGGCTGAGTGAGCACTGGCGGGAATGCCTGCTCATCCTCTTGGGGTGGCTCTTGGGCTTTTTCAGGGGGGCCAAATAACTGTTGAACAGTTGTTTTTATTTCTGACCAGCTGTGTGAGAGGCTCCATTTCACAGGACCGATAAATTAGGACATGGGTAGTAACTTTACAAAAGACTTCTTAATGGGACCTAAGAGGTAGCTAAGAGCTTAGATGCTCTTGCAGAGGGCCTGAGTTCGGTTCCCAGGACCCATGTCTGGTGGTTTGCAGCAGCTTGGGACCCCAGCTCCAGGGGGATGCAATGCCTCTGACCTCTGTGACTTATGTGCACAAACCTGCATCAGATAGACACATATGCATACATAACAACAAAATAAATCTTTAAACAGCAACAATAACAAAATCCAAAGGGTTTCTTAATTTTACAAGAGATCTCACCAAAGCATTTTGCTCTTGTGTGGGATTTTGGAGGCATGAGGAATGCACAAGTGATGAGGCCTTAAGGAAGCCCTCTGTGGAGGGAGGCACACTTGTAAGCGCAGCAGGGCGAGGCACTCAGCAGTCACTGAACCAATCAGTGCTGCATGTTTGCTCTGCTCAGTGTGACAGTAAGTGCTCAGTAAACATTTGGAAATTGAGATAAAATTTATAAGCTATGAAATTCGCCCTTGGGACAGTGAGCTGGCTCAGCAGTTAAGAAAGCTGCCTGCTCTCGCAGAGGACCTGGGTTTCGTTCACAGCATCCATACAATGGCTCACAGCTGCCTGTACCCCCAGATCCAGGAGATCTGATACTCTCTTCTGGCTTCTGTGGGCTCTGCACTTACATATTCACAGACAAAACATTCGAATAAAATAAAAATAAACAAACCTTTGAAAGAAAATGCACCCTTTTAAATATACACATAACTGTGCGCTAATCACCAATTCTAGAACCTTTTAAGCATTTGCCCAGAAGGAACCCCGTGTCTTCTAGCCAATCATTCCCTCCCACCAGTGCAACAGCTACTCACCTGCTTTCTGTCTGGGGGGTGTGTTGGTCTTGAGCGTGTAATGTAAGTAGAGCCATAAAATACCGGACCTTTTGTATCTACTTTTTCATGCAGGACGTTTTCAAAAGCTGCCAATGGTGTAAAATATTTACTACTTCATACTTTCTTTGTGTGTGCATGTGGGTGCCCATGTGGAGGTAGAGGTACACACTGGGGGGGGGTGTCTTCCTCTGTTGCTGTCTCTGATCTTTGAGACTTGGTCTCTCACTGAGCTTGGTGCTCGCTGATTGGCTAGACTGATCCTTCTGTCTCCACCTAAGGCTAAGGGTTCACTACCACACCTGAGGCTTTTACAGGGCACAGGGAGATCTGCACTTAGATCCTTGCAGCAGCAGTTTACCCAGTCATCTGGCTCCCGATCCTACTCCATTCTTTTTAACAGCTGCATGATATTCCACTATAATGGACACACCACATATTGTTTGTCTATTCAGCGGATGGACATACAGTTGTTATTTTTTTCTCCTTTTTTGGCTATCATAACTAATATCAATCACTATGAACATACTCTACACAAATCTTTGTGTACACTTACTTTCAATTCTCTCAATAATGAAGAGACATTGCCAAGTGGTTGGTAACAATTGAATGTTTGGAGGAATTGACAAACTGTTTTCCCGAAACAGTCAATACATTCCTATCAGCAATATTTCTCCATAGTCTCTCCAGCATTCACTCTTAATTACTGCCCTCTAGTGGACACGGAGTGTTATCGCAGTGAGCTTTTGGCATCTTAGTACGAAAGATCCTCATCCTCCTCCCACGTGTTTAGTGGCCTTTTATAGAGCATCTCTGGAAATGTATCTGTTCAGATAGTCTGCCCATCCTAGAATAGAGGTGGATGTCTTCTTATCGTTAAGCTGTAAGGACACCTGACCCCTTTCAGTTACATTACCTGCAATTAAGACACAAAAGTTTTCAGTTTTGATGAAGTTCATTTCTTCTAAGAACATATTCTCAGTTACATTCTTTTTTAAAAGATTTATTTATTATTATACATATAATGTTCTGCCTGTATGCGTGTATGCCCACGGGTCAGAAGAGGGCACCAGATATCACTACAGATGGTTGTGAGCCACCATGTGGCTGCTGGGAATTGAACTCAGGACCTTTGGAAGAGCAGGCAGCACTATTAATCGCTGAGCTACCTTGCCAGCTTCCCTCAGTTACATCCTTACATTTATATATTTGGTGTATGTTGAGTAAAGTTTTGTATAGAATTAAGAGTTTCAATTCATTTTTTTTGCACATGGATTTATAAGTACCCTAGAACCATTTGTTTATTTTTAATTAGTAAATATTCACTGAAATTTGTGTAATTGACCATGAAGCCCCTTAGGAACCTCTCAGATTCTGAAGTGTCTGAGTTCGGACTCGTAGGTCACGTGGGGCGTAGGTATAACCACTCACACGACACTGGCAGTTCAGCTACCGCTAGAATAGACTTCCAGGTGTTCGTACTTTTTCCTAAAGCATGGGGGCGGGGCCGGGTACCTTACCTGATGCTGCTCTGGGACCTGCCGCCTTTGCTTCTTGCCTTGCTCATCTGACATTTGGCTTCTGTTCCTTTGTTACAGAAAAGAAGAGGAAAAACTCAAACCAGAGACTCACAAGGTCTCCATTTATTTGGAAGATACAGACTAATGCTGTGAGGTAAGATCCCGTGTGGGTGATTTCTGTCTTCAGCTTGTCTGGCTGTTTAGTGCAATGACATTCCTGTTCAGAAGCAGAGGTCAGGCAGATTAGTTTCTTATTAGCTTCGTAGATGACTTCATAGAGACCTGTGCATATGATTAAGAAACCAGACTATTTCCTTTAAAGCTGAGAGAATTCTACTTTTTGAGGTTTGGGGGTTATATTAATCACCACCAGTAATGAACTTCTATCATGTGAATAAATCATTCATGTGTGTGCGTGTGTGTGTGTGTGCGTGCATGTGTGCTTGTGGGTGTACATGCATGTGGAGACCAGATGACAACTTCAGGTGCCATCTACCTTGTGGTTTGTTTTGTTTTATTTTGTTTTGTGACAGTCTCTCACTGGTCTGGGACTTGCTGTTTGGGCTAGGCTGTGTTTGTGACAGTCTCTCACTGACCTGGGGCTTGCTGTTTGAGCTAGGCTGTGTGGCCACCAAAGTGTCTCTCTGTCTCACCAGTGCTTGGCTTCTAAGGATGTGCTACCAGGCTCAGCCATTTACATGGGTTCTGGCAATTGAACTCAAGTGCTTATTCCTGTACTGCAAGCACTTTATCAACTGAGCTCTCTCTCCAGCCTAATAAATCATTTTTAATGAAAAGATTAATATCTGATGATTTGGTTTTTATTATAAAACATTTATGGCAAGATGGTAAGTGACCCAAGGATCAGAGAGATGGCTCAGTGGTTAAGAATGATTCCTTCTCTTGCAGAGGTCTTGAGTTCAACTCTTAGCACCCACATGGTGCCCACAACCATTGACAATCGGTTCCATGGGATCCAACACCCTCTTCTGGGCTCTTTGAACACAGCACACATGTGGTGCACACATAAGTATGCAGGCAAAACGTTCACAGAATAAAATAAATAAATTTGAATAAAGATTAAAGAAAATTTAACAAACTAATGTCATCAATTATAGCCTGTGGTCTCTGATAGAAGATAAATCTTTAAACAAATTACAAAAAACTAGGAGGATGGGCTTGGCATGGAGGTAGTACTCAATTCTAATCCCAGCACTCAAGAGGCAGAGGCAGGAGGAAATCTGTGAGTTCAAGGCCAGTCTGCTCTACAGAGTGAGTTCCAGGACAGCCAGGGCTACATAGTGAGACCCTGTCTGAAAAAACTAAAAATGGAGGTTGTAATTAAGATTTCAAATATGAACATGAGTGTGGATATTAGGGAGTTATTAGGTTTTATTAGGTGTTATGGTTACAAAAGAAAACAGGTTTTTAAAAATGGATGTTATAATATGTACAGGTAAGTCTATAATTAAAAAGTTCAGTCATAAAACAAAACAACAAATAATGTCGAAAAGAAAGGAAACACTTTCAAAGTAGGCAATGCACGAATCCTACTTTCCTTTATGTTGATTTAATCGATGGGGAAGGGGCTTGGGAGGTAAGCATGTGAGTGATCTATCAATCACCCAAGTGTCCACGCGAGGCTCTTAGAAAAGACACTGCCAGCATGGTGGTACATGCCTGTAATCCTAACACTCGGGAGGCTGAGGCAGGAGGAATGTTGTGAGTTCTAGGCTAATCCTGGCTACACCCGTGAGTGCCAGGCCAGTCAGAGCTGCACAGTAAGGTCCTATCTCAAGAAAAAGCACAGTGCACAAAAAAGACACTGGATCTGAAAACTATGTAATAAAGAGAAGGAAGTAAAGCCTGTTGAAATTATAGTGGGAGAGTAAGCTTAAGAGTATTTCCATTAGGAGTGGGTTATGGATGTCATGGGCAGGTGATGGACACAGGTATTCCTCTTATATTCTTCTCAAGGACCTAATCCTTTTAAACTTCTGTATTCCAGGAAGCTGAGGATTTTCAAGGACAACATTAGTACCCCTTGAAGTCAATGGAATCTTCGCCAGTGATGACCTGTCACCCTACAAGTTCTGCAGCACAAACCTGCCTAGTTGAGCAACGCCCCTGCCGTGCAACTCAGGATTCATCCTGAGCAAAAGCCACTAGACTCATGTATACCTTCGTTACTAGGGTCTTACCTAATTCCAGAGTGCAAATGTGTTCTGCTTCTGTGAACTGGAAGTTACATTTTTGTCTTTCCACGTGCCTTATGGGGTATGACTTCTGAACTCCTGTGTGTATTGGCATCAAAGGACAGAAACATCAGCTGGCCTGCCTGCCAGGATATTTCTTCTCACATTTTAGTTTCTGTAGAACAACACAGAGGTAAGCTAAGGGGTCTAGAGAGATGGCTGAACCTTTAGGAGCACTTGTGGCTCTTACAGGGGACTCCAGTTCCGTTCTTAGCATTCACATGGTGACTCACAACCATCAGTAATTCCAGTTCTAGGGGGTGTGACACCCTCTTCTAGTGTCTACAGGTACTGCATGCACGTGGTACATGTACATACATGCAGGCAAAACCCCCATACGTAAAATGAAAATAAATAAAATCATAAAATGATGATGAGCTAAACCTCCCAGCCATTTTTGATTAACAGCAAAGCCCAAATTCACACTGGAAGTCTGATTTTCATGGCTGTCCTTAAGTAATAGACACATCTTGTTTAACTGAATTTTTCAGTATGCTAGGTTTATTGAACAATTAATCCCAGGTTTAGAGGTGACAGTGCAAGTCTAAGCACAGTAACTACAAAAGGTCACGAGGACACCAGTATACCAGCAAATGTTACCAGGAAGAATCACTCATCATCATTTTTATATTTTTCTGTTTTTAGGCAAGTTCTTATTATGTATCACTGGCTGGTCTAGAACTAGTTATGTAGAGCTGGTCTTAGAGTCAGAGAGCCCTCCCTCAGCTTTCAAGTGCTGGGATTGAAGGTGGACCTCCATATTCAGCCGCACAGCAGGTTTGTACTGGGTACAGACAGCTCTGCTTACTTCCTGCGTCTGCCTCTCTCAGCAGAACCCATGCTCCCATGCTCTTTGCAGACTAGAGTCCTAAGCAGTTAATCAGAAGACTTTGTGATATCATTGTATTATAACTTAAAAAAAAAAATTTAGACTCGTGAAGAAGGCCAACCCAAAGCAAATGACCATTCTGTACAGTCTAACATAAGTGTGAGAACTGGAAGCAATTATTTAAAGTTCTTTTGGTTTTAATTCACCTTATTTTAAAGAGAATTTGGGGAGCGGGAGAGATGGCTCAGTGGTTAAGAGCATTGCCTGCTCTTCCAAAGGTCCTGAGTTCAATTCCCGGCAACCACATGGTGGCTTACAACCATCTGTAATGAGGTCTGGTGCCCTCTTCTGGCCTGCAGACATACACACAGACAGAATGTTGTATACATAATAAATAAATAAATATTTAAAAAAAAGAGAGAATTTGGCAGGGATCAAAGAAATACCAAAACTACTTAAATGTAATGAACCAGTTTTATTTTTCCCCTTATTTTATAGTATAAAGCAAACTTTTACAATGGGCTGTGGGAAGAAGGGGGATGGATTTTTTTCTTTGCATCTAGTTACTTGGTGTGTGCACACAAGTCACAACAGCATTGTTTGGAGAACACAGAACATTTAAAAGTTTAGGCCTGGGTGAAGCTTTACAATGTGATGTTTTAGTCCTCATTAGGCTGGGCTGAACAGATTATTTCTTTTAATGAACTGGAATAGATTAATTAGTTAATTAATTAATCTATTAATCCAATAGATTGTATTCTTAGATCCAGGACCTTGACATTTTACCTAGTCTTTAAAGCAAGTTGGCACAATTTACATTTGAATCTTGGTCCTTGAAATTCATTCCATTTCTCTCATTCTGCTTTTTAAAAGTCTCTCTCTCTCTCTCTCTCTCTCTCTCTCTCTCTCTCTCTCTCTCTCCCTCTCTGTTAACTAAGACAGGATCTGTTCTGTTTGTAACCTTGGCTGTTCTGGAACTCACTCCGTAGACCAAGCTGACCTTGAACTCATAGAGTTCTGCCTCTCTCGTGCTGGGGTTTAAGGTGTGAGCTACCACATCCTGGCCTAAAAACTTTCTGAAGCCACAAGTTAGACCTGTATTTTCTCCTGCTCTTCATAATTCGCCATTGTGAATATAACAACTGGATATTTCTTTAAATGATGCCTCATGTATGTTTTCTATGTGTAATGAAGTGGTTAAAAACGTCTCCAGCAAACTCGCAAAGTGTACCTTATCTGAATACTCATGGGGCATCACAGCCTTGTTCAGTGTCTCCTTCCTAAGAGCACTTTTGTACTGTAACTTATTTTTTATTATGCCAGAAGCATTGTGTAAATAAAGCCTTAGTAATAAAGAATTATGGATTTTGTTATTTGCTTACGTACAAATCTGCAAAATTCATATAGCTGTTAATAGCAAACAAGGGGATATATTTTATATTTGCTCCAGTTTTCTTAGAGACAGTAGACTCAGTAATGGATGGAATTAATTTCAATTTTTTTCTAGTTTTCTCACATTGCTTTGTAGAGCTGGGAAATGGGCAAAATGATACTACATATTTGGAAGACTCATTTCTGGAGTCTAAGCCTAACCTTTACTAGGGTCTTACTAAGAAATACAGGCTGATTGTGGTCCTCCGGCCTCAGTGTTGCAGATCCTGGGTCTACAGGCTTTTGCGACCCTGCCTGGCTTAGTTTGGGGACTTTATAGTTATTCTCTTCACAGAGAAAACCACCAACTTTCAAGTCTAGTAAAGTGTGCCAGTTGAAAACATCACAGTGAGGAAATATTTCCAAAAGCTGAGGTTTTCTGTTTCCCTTGTCCTTTCCTTGACCATAGCGAGCCCAGGAGAACGGGTGACGACATGAGCCAGGCAGGGTTCTGTACCATCTTTTTTCCAGAGGATGTCAGACCATCTCATTTCATGTCTAAGAATATCATGGGCTACGATAGTAATACTTTTGTATTGATACATATCCTCGGCCCCCTTTGCCTCAAATACACGCTGTAGTGATTTCAACATCACTATCACTACTGTAATTTAATAAGCATCCCATTATGGATGATGTAGTGGCTACATTAGAAGGAACAGGAATGTCGAGGCTTGTGTGTATTCATCACAGGGCCCAATAAAGCTTTATTTATTTGACCCTGTACACTCGCCTAGGTCTCTCTGAACTTCAAATGTATGAGAATCTACTGTGAAGTTCAAATTAGACACTCTGGAGATAAAACTTCTGGATTACAGTCAGAGAATCAAGCCTGGTCCTGCAGAATTCCATAAAAGTAAAATTGTTTCCCCCAAAGTCTGTGGTTAATTTGAAGCAGAAGAGAGCAATCAGATCCTTTGAGAGCCAAAGAATTGCTGATGGGGGAAACCAGATAGGAGTCGGCTAACAAGCCACGTCCCTGAGGTAAATCCGGATGGCCATTTCAAGGTGTCTCCCGCGATGACGTCACTTCCGGTACCACCTGCGTGGTCCCCGGGAGCTGTAAACAAGGTGTGCAAGTGTCGGGAGAGCTGTCGGGATGCAGCTGCCAAGAGGAGCAGCAGGAGGCTGTGGCTGCGCTCTCTTTCCACTGCTGAGCATTCTATTTGTCCAGGGTGAGTGCGCCAGCTGGCTGGGCTCCACTTCCGGCCTGGGGGGGTCAGGGAAGATGGTCGCTCTTCCGGTTCCGGGTTGGGGGTCTCAGGAAACCCCCAGTTTGGTTTCTGGGAAGGGAGGGGATGTGGGAGGACCTTCTTTCCCGGCTGTCACCACCCACTGCGGAGAGTTGGTCCCCGGTCGGTGCCGGAGCTCTCCCTGGTGTGACTTGACCTTGCCTTGGTGATGCCACGACCCGACGAAACCACAGCGAGCTCGGGCTTTGCGGACACTCACTGTTCTCGTATGAGGTTATCAGCGACTGTCTGCCAGGGTTCTGTATTGCTGTTACACCCTGGCCAGGAATGGACTGTTCTGTTCGCCCCAGTTATTTTGAGAGACACAATAATGATTGTAAGGACTGGGAAAAAAAAAAAGAGAGAGAAAGAAAGGGATAAAGGGGTGGGTGGCGGGAGGGAAGGAAAATCTTGATTTGGCAATTTTATTTCAGGGGCTATGAAATAAAACACTTTCGGGAAGGATTATAGTGTAATTTTTTTTTTTAGAGCAGGCATACTTTATAAACATTCTAAAGTGTGAGAAAAGTCACAGGCGTTCTTTTGAAACTTGATCTTTTAGCTGTCGTCAGAAATACAGTGTTAGCCGGGTGGTGGTGGCGCACACCTTTAACCCCAGCACCCAGGAAGCAGAGAGGCAGGCGGATCTCTGTGAGTTCGAGGCCAGTGGGGTCTACAAGAGCTAGTTCCAGGACAGATTCCAAATCTACAGAGAAATCCTGTCTCGGGGAAAGAAAAATAAAGAAGAAGAAGAAGCACAGTGTTGACATAATGACAATATTGTAAGATTTGGATAATTTTGCTTTCTTGTTATTCCAAGTTTCTAATTTCAATTCAAACTAATTAACTTCATTTTGAGATCCAAAGTTATTTCCGGATTATTTTTTCTGCGTGTGTTTTCCTAAGAAATACAATACTAGTATAGCTAGAATTAGAACGAATTGTAATGTTTCCCTATAAACAATGGATGTTTCTGAAAGGGGTCTTTAATATTGTATAAAGATGAGCACATTTAGGTGGCTGAATCTCACCCGGTAAGGGAGAAGGTTTTCATTTATCTGGTGACTAATCTGCATGCTGCCAGCACACTCCCTCATCCCTCCCAGCTACCTGTGTCATCAGAAGTGTCCAGTTTTTCATTTGAGTTCTTTTTGCAATGGAGTTAGGCCTACTACTGTCATTTTATATAAACATATCTTTTTTCTTTTTGTATATACACAGCATGGGTGTTGGGGGAGAAATGTTCAAATCCTGTCCCATTGAAAAAAATTCTAGAAATAGTGGTCATTTTGTAAAACCAGAGTCACTTCGCATTGAAGAGCAGGTGTCAAATCTAGCAGAACAAATGGGTCAAACGTAAGTTAATTTGGGGGCCTGGTGCGATGGATCAGTGGGCCAGGGTGCTTGCCATGTAAGCCCGAGGACGTGGTTCCAACTCCAGATCATACATTACCAGGGGAAGGTGAGAACCCACTCAACGGACCTCTCCATGTGTGCACACATTCTAGTAATAGTTCTGAAGTTACTGATCTCTAGGTACTTCTAAAATAGTTTTGAAGTTGTTGATCTCTGGGTACTTCCTGAATAATTTGTATTCCTCAGCTACTCCTCCAAGTCTTCTTTAATAGATTTATATTTTGCCTTAAAAATCAATCAACCAACCAACCATCCAACCAAGGGGGCTGGAGAGATGGTTCAGCAGTTAAGGGCACTTGGTGCTCTTCCATATTGCACCAGTCCCCCAAATTAACTTACGTTTGAACCATTTGTTCTGCTAGATTTGATTACCAGCATCCAGATGGGGGCTCACAATGGTTTGTAACTCTAATACCAGGGAATCAGATGCCCTTTTTGACTTCCAAGGACAAGAGAAGAGGATGCAATAATGACAGAAAACCAGCCTGGATTACACTTTTCTCTTTTTCATATAAGTGCAAGTACTATGTGAATTCAAGCTGGGGAGATTTACATTTTGGAAAATGGGATGTATAAAATTAGGGACTTTTTTGTCATGTTTTATTTCTACCAGCTCTAAAATAATTTGTGTTAGAATGAGGTTTTATTTTCTAACATCCATTAATTGATTTTTAAAAATTTTTATGATCAGATGTTTTTATTTGGCCAGGATAAATCTCAAACCAGAGCATGGTGATCCTATCACTTGAGATGCTGAGGCAGGAGGATCGGCCAGCCTAGCCTTGTCTACATAACATGATCCTGCCTCAAGAAACAAAAGAAATAAAATAAAAATTAAGTATCTGAAAAGATATTATGCTAAAATGTGGAAAATTTGAATGAATGTAGCATAGGATTAGAAAGTTTTTTAAGAAGGGAGTTGATAGAAATATGGAGAGGGAATATGGACTGAAGAGAAAGGGGTAGAGAGAGATGGAGGAAGAGGGAAAAGAGAGATGGAGGGAGGGAAAGGAAGATAGAGAGAGGGTGAGGGGAAGGAGATAGGAAAGGAGGAGAAAGACAGAGAGAGAGTGAAGGGGAGAGAGAGACTGGGACTCTGGAGAACTGGAGCAACTACAGAGGTTCTGATTTCTAACTCTAACCTAGATTTTGTCTTGGCTCTAAAGCAGGTATCGGCAGTTTCCAATAGTGGGATGTGAGTGAACATTTTAGACTTTGTGAGCACCTGTTCTCTGCTGCATCTTCTCAGTCTCTGCCAAGTGTGCAAAAGTAGCCACAAACAAACCAGTGTGGTTGCATTCTATTAAAACTCCATTTACATAAAGATGTTGAAATGTTTTAGCTGTTTGCAGGAAAACTACTGGAGAGATTGATGGGTTTGGATAATCTGGGTTGCCTGCAGGGCTGAGAGCAGGGTCACTGCTAATTACTATAGGTTCTCTTTCTTGTGAGAGCCATTTGCTTCCACTTGAGTCATTGCTGACCCCTGATGTGTGGTTCTTTTTTGACTTGATTTTCCTTAGGTATCAAAGACATCCAAACTTACTCAGAATCAGACTCATGCCCCTCCCCCACAAGCCTGGTTTTCCTCCTTGAGTGAAACTGAGAGTCATTCTCAACACCTTTCTTCCTTCTAGCGTTAATTTCTTATGGGAACTGTCTGTACATTTGGGTGGGTTTTTTTTCCCTCCTTTAGTACACCAGCCCAGTCTAGAAGTGATTATCAAGAACTGATATTTTCCCAAATGGGTACAGACAGAGCACTGAGAGAGATGTTGAAAATTCCCTAAGGAAGGTTGGTAGGGAGAGAAGGAGTGAGCACATGTTGTTCTTCCACTAGTAATCGTGGTGATCCTCCCCGTTTCCCTCTGCTTGCCTTCTCTCTGAAGTTTTGCCCTGACGGTACTTGTATTTTGTGAAGAAAATGACATTTATAAGTCTGGTGTAGTCATGGCATATGTGCTTGGGTAGTATTGTGTAGGGAACTTCAGAGGAAGAGCAAAGAACTTCAGGGAATTTGGGTATCACAAAGCAGGCTGGTGTTTTGAGCTGGTGGGGAGCAACTCTGGCAGGATGGTAGGAGCGGAGAGGATCTTTCTAGACAAAGATGTATTCCGAGGAAAGCATAGAGACATGAAAAGACACAGTATCTTTGGGAAATGACTGGACATCCAGGCATAGGGAAGGGGGTAGAAGGGGTAGTTGACAGTGTCTGGGACAGACTATTCATGTTTAGGTATTAATTCCCAGCCCAGCAGGGAATTAGTTCAGAATCTTTAGTATGTGTGGTGTCCACTTTAATAATAATAGTTGCTATTTGTTAAAAGTTTTTATCTCAAGGGATCTACTAAGTCTTCTATGACTATTTCTTTGTTTGTTTGCTTATTTATTGTGGTACTAGGGAGAGAGCACAGAGCCTCACACATTCCAGGCCTGTATATGTTTAAAGTGTATTGGATGCTCCCAGTGACCACAGGAGGGCTATTCTTTCCATTTACCTAGCTCTCACAGCCGGAAGTCAGATGGGCTAGAGCTTGGCGCAGTTCTGACTAAGTTCAAATCTTCTACTTCAAGCTCTATATTATATGTATGTTTTAGGCTGAAAACATTGGATAAGGAGCTGTGTAATTTGTGGGTTCATTCTACCTTTCAGGTTTTAGACCTGAATCTCCAGTGCTGAATTGGAGTTTTCTCCATGTTGATGGGTCAGAAGTGGTTGAGGGCATGAGAACAAAGCCTTTTTCTGTCAGAGGAATGGACATTTACAAAGGCAAACAAGAAATGGCAGATAGCTGGGTGGTGGTGGTATGTGCCTTTAATCCCAGTATTTGGGAGGCAGAGGCAGGCAGATCTTGGTGATTTCCAGGCCAGCCTGGTCTACAAAGCAAGTTCTGGGACATCCAGGACAGTTATACAGAGAAGAAATGGCAAATTTAGCGTGGCAGTCAGAAGGGATACTCTGCAGGGAACCCAAGGGCCATCATCTTTGAGATGGGTCAGATTCTTATTAAAGGCCTTAATAGCGAGCTCTGTCTTGATCTCCTCCTTTCGGGAGGAATGTGACCAGACTAGATCGTCCAGAGAGGAGTGAGAAAATGAGTCAAAGCTGGCAGAGGTGAAGGTACTGGGACAATGACTCAGATATGCCAGCGGTAAGCAACGCTGAGAGCCTGTAGGAGAAAGAGCAGGCGGTATCAGAAGGCATGGGGCGTTTGCTCCAGGTAGGTAGGCTTTCTGGGTGTTGTGTACGTTTTAACTCATTAATCCCCACAGTGGCCTAAAGGTAAGCCCCATTTCTGCCAGGATGAGCAAACTGAAGGAGGAAGGTAACTTGCTAAGCTGCTCAGAGCCAGCGATAGGGCTGGGGCTTGAACTCAGATCTCCTGGCTTAGGCATCTTTGTGTTCAACCATTACACCACCCTGCCTATGCCAGAAAGACCACTGGATTTTTACAGCAGGGTGTGGATTTGCTCTTTTCTGAAACCTTGACTACCAGAAGAATCTTGGATTAGTGAGGTAGAGAAGGAAGTAGAAAAACTGAAGGATTGTGTTTTCATTTTCTAGAATAGTGCTCTCCAGGGGGAGATGTGTTTCTAGTCACTAGAAGTTGGCTAGAAGAGACAAAGTGCCGGGTGTTTTTTGTCTGTCTCCTTCCTTCCTTCCTTCTTTTCTTCCTTCTTTCCTTCCTTCCTTCCTTCCTTCCTTCCTTCCTTCCTTCCTTCCTTTCCTTCTTTCAGAAAGGTGGAGTGTTAAAGTTGGCATGAATGGTTTTAGAAAAACCACACTGCAGGCTTTAAAAATGATATCTTACTTTTACATTGTAAAATATATTCAATTTTATTTTTCTTATCCATAATTTACTTTTTACCCTTCCTTCCTTTCTTTTTTTCTTTTTCTTTTTTTTTTTGATACTAAGAATAGAACCTGGGCCCTCCCAAGTTAAGGCAGGTGCTCTGCCTTGAACTACACCTCCAGCCTGCCCTCCATAATTTACTTTTAATAGATGTGTGATTCACTAACCAGCTTTGAGAGGAAGCCTAGCTGGGTGTGGTGCTACATGCCGGTAATCCTAGGTCTTGAAGCCTGAGTCAGGAGGACTGTGAAATTAGGCCAGACTTGGCTACATAGCAAAGCCCTCTCTCAAGAAGAGGAGGCGAGGCAGTAGAGGGAAAAGAGGAGGAAGAAGAGGTGTTAGAGGGAAGGACCAGCAGTTTAGAACACTTAGAGTTCTTCCAGAGGATCCAAGTTCAGTTGTAACTCAAGCTCTAGGGATAACGCCTCCTGCCTCCATTGGCACCAGCACTTGTGGATGTGCCCATACACATATATACACATAATTAAAAAATAGAGATAATTTTAAAAAGAAAAAGAAGAGAGGAGGGGGAAGACTAGGTATAAACCTTCAGAACAGTTTAGAGCATAACTTTCCTATTTGTAGTTTCTGTCTTCATTTTGCTACTGGTTGAAACACTAGTAGTTTCTTTTCCTTTTCTTTTCTTTTTTTTTTTTTTTTTTTTTTTTTGTTTTTTGTTTTTTTTTTGTTTTTTTTTTT
>NW_026067973.1:777216-831904 GCF_014885135.2 Alexandromys fortis
TTTTTGAGACAGAGTTTCTCTGTAGCTTTTGGAGCTTGTCCTGGAACTAGCTCTTGTAGACCAGGCTGGCCTCAAATTCATAGAGATCCGCCTGCCTCTGCCTCCCAAGTGCTGGGACTAAAGGCATGCGCCACCACCGCCTGGCTAAACTCTGTCTCTTTTGAGCAAGTTGTCTCTGTATAGCCTTAGCTGTTCTTGTTTTTCCTGGAACTATCGCTGCTATATACCAGGTTGGCCTTGAACTCACAAAGATCTGCCTGCCTCTGCCTCCCAAATGCTGGGATTAAAGATATGTGCCACCACTGCTTGAGTCTCTTAGACCTCATAAAAGCTGCTGTATTCCTGGAGCGTGTGTGTGTGTGTGTGTGTGTGTGTGTGTGTGTGTGTGTGTGTATGTGTGTGTGTTTTGAGGGGTTGTTAGGGAGGTCACAGAATGAGAAAGAATAGATGTTGTTGTCTTATAGTTGTCATGGCAACCCTCTCTTGTTTGTATTTAACAACTACAAGCCTGTGTTTGGAAAAATGCTAATGGGATTAGGTTTTTAACTTTTACTCAACTATTTGCTTTAAGTTGCTATTATGATTTAAGACCATAAAATGATAAAAATGTTATTAAAGATTAATGGATCTTAGCTCCTTGCTCCTCATAGATTTGTCTGAAAGTACATTGGTGGCTCTGGCTTTTGGGGGAGGTCTCTAAAAATTATGCAAAGCATCTGTAGAGTTCACTCACATTGCATAACCCAACAAAGCAAACGCATAGTGTTTGGCCTTGCCTCACTAGGTATGCCTCCCACCCTCTCTCTGGAGATCAGTGCAGATGCCCATGTCCGGGGATATGTTGGAGAGAAGATCAAGTTGAAATGCACCTTCAAGTCATCTTCGGATGTCACTGACAAACTGACCATAGACTGGACATACCGGCCCCCCAGCAGCAGTCGCACAGAATCTGTAAGTGTGGACTTTTTAGAACGTTCCTCTGAGTGCCTGGCATGGCAGCACACGTCTATAATTTCAGCATTGGTGAGGTAGGAAGATCAAGAGTTCAAGGCCATTCTCAGCAACACAGCAGTCTTGAAGCCAACTTGATCTACACTTAAAAAAAGAAAGAAGGCCTGTGCCCTAGTTCAGTGAATAAAGACTCCTGCTTCGCAAGCCTGATGACCTAAGTTCAAGTCCTGAAACTCATGGGGGACGGAGAGAGTGCACACTCAAAAGTTGTCAAAAGTTGTCCTCTGATTTCTATGTGTAAAGCCTAGCCCTAATGTTCCTTCATGACTTCTTACACACCTACACCTACACACACACACACATACACACACACAGCACACATACCTCCAGAGACACACACACCACACACCTCCAGACACATACATACACATACACACCCACTCACCCACACACACCACAATACCTCCAAACACACACATACTACACACCTCCAGACACACACACCCACACCACACATACCTCCACACACACACACCTCCAGACACGTATACACACACCATACACCTACACACACACACACCACACACACATACATA
The DNA here is from genome assembly GCF_014885135.2 of Alexandromys fortis. Classification (NCBI taxonomy): domain Eukaryota; kingdom Metazoa; phylum Chordata; class Mammalia; order Rodentia; family Cricetidae; genus Alexandromys; species Alexandromys fortis. Next base: position 778,764 of record NW_026067973.1, read on the forward strand.
CCTCCAGACATACACACACACCTCCAGACACACACACCTCCAGACACACACCTACACACACACCACACATACCTCCAGACACACACACACACCACACACACCTCCAGACACACACACCACACACACTTCCAGATACATACAGATACACACAGACCACATATACCTCCAGACACACACACACACACCTCCAGACACATACACACACATCACACACCTACACACACACCACACACACACATACCTCCAGACACACATACCACACACCTATACACACACACACCTACAGACATACACACAACCTACACACTCACACACACCTCCAGACACACACACACCACACACCTACATACACATACCACACACATACACACCACACACACACCTCCAGACACACACACACACACACACCACACACCTCCAGACAGACACACACACACATAGACATACATACTACAGTTAAATTTAGAAACTGACCAGGCGATGGTGGCGCACGCCTTTAATCCCAGCCATTGGGAAGCAGAGGCAGGCAGATCTCTGGGAGTTCGAGGCCAGCCTGGTTTACAGAGTGAGTTCCATTACAGCCAGGATTGTTTCACAGAGAAACCCCGACTTGAAAGACAAACAAACAAAAAATAATTAGAAAATGAAATAAAAATAGATAGGGCTTTGGAGAAAGCTAGTCTTCTGCCCCTTATGATACTTGTTTAATCACACAGAGCCTTTTACTCTGCCATGTAAGACTCCTGCACATTATCTTCAAGGAAAATGATGGTCAGAAACCACGAGGAAATGGGGCTTGATTTGGTTGCCTTGTTGCTTCCTTCTGCGTGTCATCACAGCTTTGTTTTAGATCTGATGCACTAAGAAGGGCATCTCCAGGACGTGGGCTCCAGAAACTCCCCGCTCACGTCACTGACATCCGTTCTCTGATAGCTGCTCCCATCCGCTGTATCTGTGGGCGTGTCTGTCTGACAGTCCTGCACTCTGTAGATTTATCTTGGCTTCTCCTCTGGCCATGCAAACATCTGCAGTGATTTATATAGCTGCCTTTGAAGGAAGTTGTGGAACTTTGTAATGGTGACAGATGACATTGGTGACAGATGGTCTTGCAATATTAGAAGCAATATACTTTAGTCACACATATAAAACACATTTATGGTTCAAGTCCCATTATGGGTGTTTAATTAGAGATTACAATGCTGTAAAAACCCTTTCTCTTTCTTTCAGTTGCCTTGGTTCAGAATGGGTGCTATTTAAGAATATATTTGAATGTTGGGGCTGGAGAGATGGCTTCGCAGTTAAGAGCACAGACTGTTCTTCCAGAGAAACCCTGGGTTCAATTCCCAGCACCCACATGCTAGCTTACAACCTCATGTAACTCCAGTTCCAAGGGAATCAGATGCTCTCTCTGTTCTGGCCTCCCTGGGTAGCAGACATGCACTAACACACAGATGTACATGCAGGGAAACCCCCATACACATAAAATAATTTTTGAAAAACGTCAATACTATAGCCACATGTAAATTGCATTTTTATTTATTTATTTATTTGAGTATGTGTGCCACGTGAGCATATGAAGGTCAGAGGACAACTTGCAGAATCCAGGTCTCTCCCTCCACCCCTTGGATCCTGGGGATGCACGCAGACCTTCATCTCAGAGGCAAGGCGCCTTTACTCCCTGAGCCACCTCGCTGTCCTTCCTAGACTGGATTTTACAAAGTCTTCTTTATCCTATTTTCCTCCATTGGAAAAGAATGCCTTTTATCTCAGTGAATACGCTTTGAATTGTGCATTAGGAGCTGTGACTGAGTGCCATGGTGTGGAGTGCCGTGGTTTTGGGATACAGGTAACTGGCAAAGGAAACGCGGCGGGTGTCAAGGTTCCTGTTGTTTTAGATTAAAATAGTTCCCTTTATTCTGACTTGTCAGGACACCAGGCTGACCTTATTTGGCTCTGCCTCCTTGGCCAAAAGTAGGACAGAGTGAGCAGTTGGGAGCTTCTTGAGTCAGAACCCCATTGCAAACAATGCTTCTCCTAGAGTGCCGTCTGTGAGCAGTAGGGAGCTTCTGGAGTCAGAACCCCCATTGCAGACAATGCTTCTCCCAGAGTGCGGTCTGTGAGCCCAGTCAGAAACCAGCTAGCTCATCTGAGCAGGAATCAGCAGCATTCAAGAGTCTTGTCGCTCAGGGTTGCGGAGAAGTGGTTAGTTTGTCAGCCTTACTTCGATGATAGGACTTGGTTTTTGGAGACAGGTTTGCTCTGTACCCCAGTCTGTTCTTGAGTGTATAACTCAGGCTGGGCTCACCAACACAGCATTCCTGCCTCAGCCTCCTGAGTACTGGGAGTACAGGCACACACCATCATGTTGGCTTGGTAGGCCTCCTTTATCCCCCCGCCTTCCCGAACACTTGTCAAATATATGTTGGTTCTTACCGTTTCTACCAAAATGTAAGTTCCATGAGAACAGGAGCCATGATTGTGTGGCACCCATTGTATCCTGTTCCATCACACCTCTGGAACATGGGAGGTGTGCTAAGTATCTGTGAAGTGAATTCTTGATGAAACTGACCAGGGAGTGATTCAGCATCTTCTCTGAGGAATTGCTCTTCAAAGTTAGGCAATATGGTGGTTGGAAACGCCTGGTGTCCTAAGTGGAAGGTACCAAGTAAACAAAGAAAGAAGGAAGCCTCCTGTCTTGCATAAGAGTCGTGTTGATTATCATACCTGCCTGTCACACCTTCAGGCGTTAATATGTGCTTTTGGCGACCAAGTGTCCAGCCACTAAGTCCAAAGCAGTGCCACCTTAGTATGGTAGAGAGTCATTGCACGCTTATCAGGCATTTGACGTGGGCTTGTGTTAACGGCCACGGGAGAGACCAGAGAGAGACAGGATCTGGAAAACGAAGACCTCCCTTTGTCTCTAGCTAGCTGTGTGCCTGGGAGTAACCTGCCTCCCACGCTACAGTGACGTTCTGAGGGCCAAGGGAGGAAGCAGTGGCGGCCATTTGCAAACCGTGATAAACAAACATCGGGTGTTTCTTCAGATACAGTTCCCCTTCTTCAGCGTTATTGACATTTACGCCTGCGGGAAGTTTAGCAGTGCCCTTGACTTCTACCCACTAGGTGCCTGAAGCTCACAACCCAGTGTGCCAAGGAAACGAATAGCCTGGTTAAGCAGTAGGCAGAAGATCTGAGCAGACGTTTCCCAAAAGAAGCAATATCAGTGTTCAGATATATGAAAAAGCCCAGTGCCTCCAATTATAAAGGGACTAAAAATAAAACTGTAATGAGACCTCACCTCAGACAACCAAACAGAGCTGTTATAAAGTAGGCAAGTCATGGGGCTGGGGGATGGCTCAGAGGTTAGGAGTGTACACCGCTCTTGCTGAGGACCTGAGATGGCTCACAGTGGCCTGTGGGCACCTGCACTCATGCACAAACACACACATGCAAGCACACACACACACGTACATACATGTACACACACACGTACATACATGCACACACGATGAAAAATAATAAAAATAAGTCTTAGAAAGGCAGATTACAGTAAGGATTGGTGCAGGTTGGAGAAAAGGGAAATTTGCTAATGTAAATAATACAGCTAATTTAGAAAATGGCCTGGCAGTTCCTCAAAAGCAAAAATAGCTTCGAGGGTAGCTCAGAGGTAGAGCTTAGCGTGCACAAGGCCCAGGGGTCAAGTCTCAATACCACACAAAAAAGCCACATTGTGCTCCATAAATATACACAGTTACTATTTGTCAATTATAAAGAAATAAATACAATTTAAAACCTGGTGGGAAAAAAGAATCTGCCCACATTGTCAAATGTTTTGTGGAGAGTGAAGCTGCCTCTGCTTGAGGGTCATTACCTGGGGACTTTAGGAAGAATTTAGAAGAAAGTTCTTGCTTAGATCGCTCTGTGTGTGTGTGTGTGTGTGTGTGTGTGTGTGTGTCTCTATGTGTATATATGTATGGGTGTGTGGGTATGTGTGTGTGTAGGTCTCTGTTGTATATGTGTATGTGTGTGTGTGTGGTAACATGTGAAGGTGCCCTTAGAGCCAAGAAGTGTGGAATCCCCTAGAGCTGAAGTTCTGTGTGCTTGGGAACTCCCTGATGTGGGTGCTGGGAACTGACCTCAGGTCCTCTGGAAGGACACTTAGCCACTGAGTCATCTCTCCAGCCATAGACAAGTTCTCAGGACTCTCTCATCAAAGTTTCTTTCGGATCAGTTGTATTGACCTGTCTTTCTAAGAGAGAGGCGAGAAAGGCACTAAAAACAAAAGAAAAAAGCCAACTGGGGGGAAAAGAAAACCCTATTTTACAATTCTTTCTAACTTTGGATCTACTCAGCTTTTCATTTCATTGCGTTGTCCAAGTTAACCTTTTCTCTCGTGGTCTTTGCTTTCTTAGATTTTTCATTACCAGTCTTTCCAGTACCCAACGACAGCGGGCACGTTCCGAGACCGGATTTCCTGGGTTGGAAATGTGTACAAAGGGGATGCGTCCATCAGCATCAGCAACCCCACTCTGAAGGACAATGGGACGTTCAGCTGTGCCGTGAAGAATCCTCCAGACGTGTACCACAATATCCCCCTGACAGAGCTCACGGTCACAGAAAGGGGTAAGCTGCTCACTGCCAGGCTCCTCTACTGCTGTGCCTCCTCGGGTGTTTTCTGGAACTCATCAGTTGGCTTGGGGGATCACTGTGTCAAAGTTGTCTTCAAATGCCCGTTAAGACTGAATCTTTAGACGTTTATTTATTTTTATTTATTTTGTATGTGTGTCGGTGTGGGCATGCATGCTGCAATGGTGTCTAGAGGTCAGAAGACAGCGTGCAGGAGTTGGGAACCACCTTTACTGGCCGAGCTGTCTCAATTTTAACTTTGAAAGCTGGATTTTCTCTTTTAATGTCATAGTTTCTGCATTGTCTTTTTCATTCTATCTTCAGGTGACCAAATGTCTTGTGGAATGTTGAGCAATCCCCCCAATTTAATGAAGGGTGCTTGTGTGTGGTGTAGAACTTACTCCAGTTGTCCTGTTGGGGTCCTCTACAGCTCAGAGGCTGCTTGTGTGAGGGGCGCTCCCTCTAATAGTAGGCAGCGCTACATTTCTTTATGCTACAGAAACGGCACTTTCCTTCTCCTGTGCTGATAAGGTTATGAGTGACTCTTTTCAAAATTTTCCTCTGGTGACTATTATGTGGTTATTTGAACTTGAAACTGGGTTTGAACCAAAGACATAGAAACACATTATGAGTCATAATTTCCTCACCATTTCTTGGGGCTTCCCTCCATCCTTTATTTCCTCCTGCCTACCTACCCTGTCCTTTCTCCCTCCTCTTCCTCTCTCCCTCCTCACCTTTTTCTTTGTCATAATTGTCATCTGGTTTGATGATAACCCATTGCACATTTATGTACTTAGACCCCTGGCAAGAATAGATTTCATTTTTCTAGAAGGCAGATTTCTAAAAATGATATTTCCTTAAAAGTATATTCCCTGTAAACTTTGGCTGTCCTAGACCTTACTTTGTAAACCACCAGGCTGGCCTTGGTTGGAGATTGCCTGCCTCTGCCTCCCAGTGCGGGATCGAAGGTGTGTGCCACCATGCCTGGCTTGAAAGACCTTTATAATCGGGATCTTTTTAGTTACATCAAAGCAAATGTATCATATGCTAAGCTAAAATAATGTAAAAAATAGGACTTCTGCTTTTACAATCTGCATCCTGCCCCATATGTGCTTTTAGGCCCCTGGAAAGAAGAATGAACTGGTAGACTCCTAGGTGGTGGAGTTATGTGTACATGTTTATCCTTCTTGAATTGTTTCTATTGTCTGTGGTGAATTTATTCCCTTTGTAATGAGAAGCATGAGCAAAGCTGGGATCAGAAGAATCCCGAGCCTGATCTGAAGTCAGGCTGCACTTGCACAGCCCTCTCTCGGTTCTCCCTACAGGTTTTGGCACCATGCTGTCCTCGGTGGCCCTACTCTCCATCCTCGTCTTCATCCCCTCGGCAGTAGTGGTAGTTCTGCTGCTGGTGAGGATGGGGAGGAAGGCAACGGGGGTGAAGAAGAGGAGCAGGTCTGGCTATAAGAAGTCTTCCATTGAAGTTTCTGACGAGTAAGTCCCGCTGAGACCCCAACAGTGAGCCTGGGTCCTTTTCATAGCTCTGCACTGAGGGCAGCACCTGTGTTCCATATCCACACACTTCCCTCCCAGGCTGAGGTCAGCTCTAGTGCTGAGATTTCTTTCCAAATGGGGTAGTTCCGTGAGGGGCACCAGAGGAAGATTGGAGTGCCATTTGTGGACATTGACACGGAGGGAGGGATTGACAGGGAGCTTCTGTCAGGAACCACACTGTGCAGTGCTGCGGCTCCTCATTTACATTTTGAGCATATATCTCATCTCCTAACAGAATATGTATGAGCAGTGAAGGAGGCTTTGAGAAGAGCCCTGATGGGCAGAGGAAATTTAAAGAAGCATGTGCTGTTCTTGGTCAGCAGATGCTCTGAAGGGGTGTGGCTACTGTCTTAGTCCCTGCTCTAGAGCTGTGAAGAGACACCATGACCACGGCAACTCTAATAACAGAAATCATTTAACTGGGGGCTGGTGTACCATTTCAGAGGCTTAGTCCATTATCATCATGGTGGGAAGCATGGCAGTAGACATGATACTAGAGAAGCAGCTGAGAGCTACATCCTAATCAAGAGAGAAAGAGAGAGAGAGAGAGAGAGAGAGAGAGAGAGAGAGAGAGAGAGAGAATGAGAATGAGAAACTGGGCTTAGCATGGGCTTTTGAAACCCTAAAACCCAATGACATAACCCTAAAACCTACAAGCCCACATCCCCTAATCCTTTTAATCCTATCAAAGAGTTCTATTTCCTGGTGACTAAGTATTCAAATATATGAGCCAATGGAGGTCATTCTTATTCAAACCACATGGTTATCAAAAGCATCTATTAATCACCATTCTGCCAGTGGGCAGGCACAATCCAGTCGTTTCACTGAAACAGATTTACTTCTTAAAAGGAACAGAAATGTACATTAAAGCCCTGTAGCTGACACGAGGCGCACACCTTTAATTCCAGCACTCAGGAGGCAAAGGTCAGCAGGTTTCTTTGAGTTTAAGGCCAGCCTGGTCTATATAATGAGTTCCAGGCCAGCCAAGGATGCATAGTGAGACCCTATCTCAACAAAGCAACCAAAAAAGAAAGTTCTGTGATGTTTCCGTTGTCTGTGAAAGGACTCTTAGCCTAAGGATGAGGGAGTCTTAGCCTTGGGAAGTTCTAAAGTTTTCTTTCTGTCTATGTGTTTATTTATTTGCTGGAGAAAGACCTCCCTTTTCAAGGAATGTGTAACACACACACACACACACACACACACACACACAAGAATTATTGACAAACATACTGATGTCTGTTTCTAAGCGCAGTATATAAAACTCTCTGTGGTCTGTTCCCAAGTCAAATGTTTCCATCATTTGCTCTCATTCACTCTGTAGGCCGGCTATAGTCAGCTCATGTCTTTTTCCTCTAGATATTCTATAATCATTCGTGTGTGTGTGTGTGTGTGTGTACACGTCTGTCTGTCTCTACCTGTAATCTGTCCATTTGTCCATCATTTGCTTTCTTCCGACTCAGCATTCCTGGGATGGCCCCCTTCCCTCTCTTGTTTGTCTAGAAGCTTTCTTACCTGCAGGATCAAGCTGCATGTCCACTTCTCATCCTACTCCTTGAGTCCTGATCAGAGACTGGGTCTCCCCTGCACTGTGCCGCATGGCAGTTCCACCCTAACTGTTGGAATATTATCGTATGGTATTACAGTGCACATTAGTTCTTACCGTCCTCACCCACGTGGGTGTGGGAGCTCATCAACAGGCCAAGGCCTTTCTCTTTGCTGCTGTTCCCACCCTAGCATGGCACCCCAGCAGTACTGGTGTCCAGTCCTTTCCTGAGTGTATGATGGTGATGAGCTCCTGTTTGCTGGGTGTTCTGCTACCTGTCTCGTGCACACTTATTTCCTACTTATTCCTAACGACTCTCTTTTAAGAGTCAGCTATAAAACCACTCATGGGATTTCAATACCTGAGTTTGGAACTGTCCCCTGTGCTAAGGACTGTGGCAGCTGAGTTTTGCTATGTATTCTTCCCACAGCACTGACCAGGAGGACAGCAATGACTGCATGGCGAGGTTTTGTGTCCGCTGTGCAGAGTGTCTGGTAAGTGCCTGTTTCTTCTGGAGTTAGTTGGTTCTGTTCTTTTACCACGTGGGTCCCAGGGATTGGACTCAGGTCATCAGACTTGACAGCAAGCTCCTTTACCCACTGAGCCATCTCACCGGTCCGTGATTTTATGTTCTATCTCATGGGTGTAGAATTGTGTTCATTGTGTTCTTAAGAAAGGGGGTTGTGCAAGTAAGCTACTGACAGATCACACACACACACACACACACACACACACACACAACCAGCCAACCAAACCAAACAACAACAACAACAACAACAAAACCCTATTGAATTTTTACAGGAGGATTTCAAGTTTCTGGACTCAGAGCCCTGAACTGAATTCTCTGATGGACACTGGTATTTTAAAGGAAGTCAGGGTGTACAGTCTTTATGTGATTTGGTTGATGTCTTTTATCACCAAGAGACATCCTATTGGCAGGTCCTCATCCCTCTCTGAGCACAAGCAGTGACTCAGGCTTATGTGGCTGTCCTGGGATCTAAGGAGAAGGGAGGACTCTGATGTGGTGCAGCTGGAGACGCCTCAGAATCAACCTGTGATCTAATGTGGGCACACCTGTCCCTGAGCCGCTCAGCCTTTCTCCAGATGGGTGCAGCCCAGTCACTCACGGGGCTTCTCATTATTTGACTTCTGTGAGCTCGAATTTCCTATGTGAGCTGAGAAAAAGTTGTTAGTTTATGAAGAAGGACCTAGTCTCAACTCTCCAGGGTTTGAATACTTTGACAACACAGAGTAAGAGACAGTTAGTATCCATCTTCCTTCCTTCCTTCCTTCCTTCCTTCCTTCCTTCCTTCCTTGCTTCCTTTCTTTCTTTCTTTCTTTCTTTCTTTCTTTCTTTCTTTCTGAGACAGGGTTTCTCTGTAGCTTTGTAGCCTGTTCTGGAATTAGCTCTTGTAGACCAGGCTGGCCTCGAACTCACAGAGATCCGCCTGCTTCTGCTTCTCAAGTGCTGGGATTAAAGGCTTGTTCTACCACCACCTGGCCACATTTCTTGTATTAATTTATTTAATGATTGTTTATTGGCACCTGACATGTGCCATCTGTATCATTCTGGGTGCTGAGATCATAGAGGTGAAAACACTTCCAGCTCTTCCAGGGAAACGTTCTCTGCCTGAGAACCTCTCACACATCCTCTAGCGTGCAGTTGAAAGAGCATCTTTTCTTAAATTGGGGCATAAACACTGACGATTTTTTTTTTGTTGTTGTTGTTTTCGAGACAGGGTTTCTCTGTGGCTTCGGAGCCTGTCCTGGAACTAGCTCTGTAGACCAGGCTGGTCTCGAACTCACAGAGATCCGCCTGCCTCTGCCTCCCGAGTGCTGGGATTAAAGGCGTGTGCCACCACCGCCCGGCTAAAACTTGAAATTTGTATCTCATGTGTGTGAGTCTTATGTCTGCATGTGTGTCTGTGCACCGTGTGGATGCAGTGCCCATGGAGGCCAAAAGAGGGCATCAGATACCCTGAAAATTGAGTTACTGATGTGAGTGCTAGGACTTGAACCCAGGTTCTTTTAACTATTGAGCCCCAGGAGTCAAACCCTGGTCTTCTGGAAGGGCAGAGAATGTTCCTAACTACCTAGTCATCTCTCCAACCCCAGAACAAGATGTAAGAGTGAAATCAGGAGTTGAGTTTGAACATATTAAGTTTGAAATGTGTGGTGGGCAGTTATGTTTTCAGAACAGAGGCCTAGTCTGAAGATATGACCTGGGAGCCATTAGGAGATAGAGACAGATGGAGATATGTCCACCGAGGAAATAGATGAGTATATTTGTAGGAGAGGTCAAAGGACTGAGCCTGGAATTCTCGGAGGCTTCTAGATTGGAAAGACAAAGAGGAATTAACAAAAGATGATGACAAGGGTTGACCTGGTTTGAAGACCACCAAGAGAGTTTGATATCTTGGGAGATGGGGAAGAAAAATTTTCCAGGAACTGGGAGTTCACTGGTGATGTTTTAGTGATGTGGAGCCTACTGGTGACCTTGGCAAAAGTAGCCCCATTGGGATAGTGAGTACAAAAGGTACCAGGGAAGGGGCAAGAACCATCGCAAAGATACATTGGAGGAAGGGAGTGCCAATAGCTTTTCTTAGGTAGGAGGCAGAGAACTGGGGCAGTAGGTAGAGGGTACTGTGTGTTGAGTTGCTGTCTATGATGGGTGGAGCACATTTCTATGCCGTTGTGGCTGATCCAACAGAGAAGGAAAAATTGATGCAGCAAGAAAGAGAGAGAGAAGGGAGAATTGCTGAGTTTACACTAGGAGGTGTCACAGGAGGACATTGTTGCTGGAGATAAAGGCGGATAGTAGAGAAAAGCCGGGCACGGTGGCCCATGCCTCTAATCCCAGCACTCAGGAGGCAGAGGCAGGCGGACCTTTGTGTTTTGAGGACAGCCTGGTCTACAGAGAGAGGTCCAGGACAGTCAGGGATGCACAGAGAGAGTACATTATCTCCATTTCAGAGATGCTGAAGTTGTCACAGAGAAGTGTCTCGGGGTCCTTTAGCTAGAAAGGTTGGAGCGAGGTAAATGAGCTCCTAACCTCAGCCCTGTACATTCTGCTGGAGGCAAGCATTTCTGGTGTGTTTAGATCCTAAAATAAAATCATAAGGAGAACCACTGGGTCTTCAAAGCAGTGGTCAGCCTGCAAGACTGTGTTGAGGTCCTGTGATGCTCCATGGAACTCTTAGATGTGCTAGCAGGGATACCCAGCCATTGGTACCCAAGCTAGGTTCCATTTGGAGACCCCAGACACATGAACTTTGCCTCCATCTGACTGTGGCATTGTAGTGCACAAACATCTGCTATTCTTGCCCCTCTAGGATTCAGACTATGAAGAGGCCTACTGATGAAGTGTGTCTGATGGAAGAAGGGTTACCTAACAACAGGAAATATCCGGTTCCCCTGGCCAGAAGTGCCACTGGCGGGGATGGCAGTGACAGAAGATTCTGAAGGTCATTGGTGAAGACTTTAAGGACCATTTATTTATTGAAGAAGTGTTCATTTTATATTTATAAACTGTTCAGAAACTTCCAGAAGGGACTCAGGCCTTCCCTTTTTTTTTTTTAACACACTTGGATGGAACAAAGAAATTCTTGTCTTGAACAGAAACACACCCCTTGGTTTACCTTCGCTCTTGAAGGTAGTTCGTGTTTTCTTCCAGTTGCCTGAAGGAGGATACTAAACATCTGTCACTCTGCTGATGCCAAAATTGTACTTTTTAATGATGTGGAGCTTGTAGTTTCCCGATGACGTGCCAATGAACAACACGCTTGTTTGGGACAGGTAGCCTTTGCTTCCTCACGCACGTCTTCTGTTGCAAGTATTCAGTGTGCGTTATGTGATTTAATGGTCATCAGTTGTGTTTGCAGGACCGGGAGTATTTGACCCCAATTTTTTTAGATTCAGTAGGCTCATAAGTTGTCGACTAATTTTAACGGGGTCCTTTAAGTATTAAAGTGTTATCAATGTACAGTAAGGAAGCAGATTTTGAGGTAGAAGAGTCTTTCTCGTGTGTCTTGCTAGGTACACTTTGGGCCAAAGAATCTTTGTTATTTTGTGTTCCTGCGGCTGACTAATTTGTGGTTTCCTTCTTCGTTTTTCAAGTCAGAGGCAAGAAATGCCTCTGAAGAACGTTTTTGGGGGTGACTTATGAAAATATTTTTGTAGTCCTTTCCTTAAGTCTTTTCACTTTTCTTGTGTTGTTGTTATTTAGAGCCTTTCTAGCTCCAGGTTGCACCAGTGATGGACACATTACGGCACCTGCAAGCTGGTTTTCTCAGTACAGAGATGAGGAAGTGAGGTTGCGCAGGGCATCACCCCTCTCTTCCCTCTGTGCCTTGTAACCCACACCTCTGCTCTTTATAAATTTTAATTTATAATAAGTTTTCTATAAACCATTAAGATGCCCCTGACGTATCAGGGAAGACTGGCGGCATGTGTGCAAACAGCCCTCTCTAGAGAGTGACAGGGCTCATGGCTCGATTGTGAGAGTCACAGATGACCCCTCCCCCAGCCTTGCTGGTTTCAACAAGCTGGTTTTCTTCATGGTTCTTCCTAAAATGGCTCAGGAGGGCTCCATGTTAGTGTTATATACTATGAAGCTTATAAAAGTCATTCTACTTACCACCAAGATCTTATTCTTGGGAAGCTGGGATTTTAACTCTTAAAAGATTTGTTAATCTAGCTTGATGACTCATGAATCTGATTCTCTGATAAGCACTGTGATTTACCTCTGGTCATGGGGGCCCCCAGAAGAAGCAGAGGAGGACCTGGCATTTTATGTCACTGGTAGCTAGATTCCATGGGTCTCTGGGCTGCTTGTTAGAGATGTGGTTGTCTGTGGCCGCTCCAGTGCGACCCTTTTCTGACAGATAATCAGAGAGAAGAAACCTTTCCGGCACCAAGCATAGACAATTGGGCTCCTGAAGATCTGAAGAGAGTGATCCAGTTATGAGGGAGCATGCTGTGGACCTCACTGCTCTGTCAGAGGTGTGACAAGAACCCATTTAAACCATTATCCTGTGAAAACGGGGGACCAGTTTTGTATTTTGGGATTTTTTTGCAAGTGTATTGTGAGGCTTTGTCTTGCTCAGAAATTGGTGAGTTAGGTAAGATGATCGATGCCTGATGAACACACACACTGTTGTGAAATGGTTCTTCCTCCTTTAAATGACAGACCAATGAAGCCTTTCATTGTAAGGGAGTAAGTTAGTAATTTTATTTGCTCCATGGGTTTGCGGTCGCATCCCAGGCCAAGGCTGCCTTCTTCACCCTTACACTGAGGTTTGCAATATAACTTTTTGATCCTAAGGGCAATAAGGCGGTCAATGGAACCCTGCCTTTAAGAATGAATGTAAGATAAAGGGTTTTTGTTTGTTTGACTTACTGTTTTAATATCTTCTAAGGTGCCATTCTTATACCTTTGTTTTTTCCTTTCTGCTGCTCTGTGGGCTCAAACCACATGATATTATATCATTGTTTGGAAAGAGATTTAAGTCTTTCATTGTGGCTGTATCACCTTCTGAGTTTTATGATTTGGGCTCTTAAAAATGTTACAAAATGTGATTTTATAAAGTACTCTGTTTCCCCCGTGACCTGTGGCTTCAGGCTACTTGGGAACATCTTAACTGTCTGCGGCTCCTAAGTCAGGCAATGGTGCTTCAGAAAGGAAAGTTACCCCTCCCTGCCATGTGCATGTGTGTGTGTGTGTGTGTGCGTGTGTGTGTGTTTTACAGCAACAGAGAACCCGGAGGCCAAATCCTGAACTAGAATGTTCTATCATCACTGAGCTCCCGTTCTGAAGAGGGACTCTAAGAAGATCCATGGAGTGGCCCGAGACTCTTAATTACCCAACTCAAAACCTTCCTTTTGGAAGAGTCCACTCCGGTGTTGAACTCTTCACGGCTGTATCTCATTGACTTTTAAAATCAAACTAAAGTTTTTATTTGTTGGAGGCAATGAGCTGTAAGGCTACGCGCATTGACCTTGTGACTCATGGAATCTTTACTCCGCTGTAGTTAATAAACTTCTTTGCACTTTGCGGCTACCCTCTGCATGTCTGTCTACATGAAAATGAGAAGTGTCATGTGAAGGAGGGGGTTTGTGGTTTTCAGCCTTGAGGAGATTGTCTGAGCTGTATGCCAGCAGGACTCGGAATAGAGCCGCGGCTTGATGGGGCCGGCTCACACAGCTCACACGGCTCACACAGCTCACACGGCTCACACAGCTCACACGGCTCACACGGCTCACACAGCTCACAGCTCACACAGCTCACAACTCACACAGCTCACACAGCTCACACAGCTCACACAGCTCACACAGCTCACACACACAGCCCACACAGCTCACACATACAGCTCACACAGCTCACACAGCTCACACACACAGCTCACACAGCTCACACACACAGCTCACACAGCTCACACATACAGCTCACACAGCTCACACACACAGCTCACACAGCTCACACACACAGCTCATACAGCTCACACAGCGGGAGTCCTGTGAAATCTCTGGGGATGTTGTGAGCCAAGTGGCAAACTGTTGGTGGCATGACACCGACTGTAGTGGGAATATTTACATGCAGCCCGTGTAGCATGGTCCTCGAGGCAAGAAAACATGCACTAGTGTTCAGGACAAATTCTAAAAGACAGGCATACCCAGGCTTCAGTAGAGCTAAGGGTGTGTGTGTGTGTGTGAGAGAGAGAGAGAGAGAACACTTACTTTGAAGGTGACTTAAAATGGAGACGTATCAGCCGGGCAGTGGTGGCTGCACGCCTTTGATCCCAGCACTTGGGAGGCAGAGGCAGGCGGATCTCTGTGAGTTCGAGGCCATCCTGGTCTACAGAGCTAGTTCCAGGACAGGCTTTAAAGCCACAGAGAAACCCTGTCTAGAAAAACCAACCAAACAAATAAAAATTGGAGAAGTACCTTACCACCAGGAAGCCCCAAGTTATTCTCCAGGATGGCACAGCTACTCAAAGTGTTTGCTAGGAGAATGACTTGCTCCCTGTGTGCTGGCAGCCCTTACAGTCGGAGGAAACCTTCACAACATGTTAGGCTGCAGCACCTGGCAGGTGGAGCTTTGGAAGCAGCTGAAGGATGATTGCTTAGCCTGGCTGTGTTTTATAAGAGAAGGAAAGAAAAGGAAACCGCTGTGTCTGGAACAGAGCCGAATGCTTTTCATTCATCTTAAATTAACTGTGCCTTGTTCACATAAAGCCGATCTCTCAGCAAACGCCTCATGCTTTACAAGAATTTTGTTGTTGTTTGGTTTTGTTTCAATAGGGGCTCGCTGTATATCCCAGGCTGTCTTCTCCTGCCTAAGCCTTCTGGGTGCTGAGATTTCAGGCAAACACTACTACAGCTGGCCCATTTGAGATCTTGCTTGCAGAGTTTGTAATCCAAAAAGGGAAGTGACACCTGCAGGGACCTGGAATGTGATGTTCACTTTGTTAAGTTGCATATGGTCTTTCCTTTTAGAATAGAAATATAAATGTCCTGAATGGGACATCAGTACCACGCCCTCTAAGGCTCACGGAACATCACAGAAGAAGAGGCAGAAAAAGTGGAAAAACCAGAAGATAATGGAGTGCTCTGCTTCTGGCTATGACATAGCCCTTGTAATGATGCATACACAGAAGCATAAGACCTGCGTGCGTGCACACACGCTCATATACACGCAGACATGCACATGTGCGTGCACACATGCTCATATACACGCAGACACGCACATGTGCGTGCACACATGCTCATATACACGCAG
The DNA here is from genome assembly GCF_014885135.2 of Alexandromys fortis. Lineage (NCBI taxonomy): Eukaryota > Metazoa > Chordata > Mammalia > Rodentia > Cricetidae > Alexandromys > Alexandromys fortis. The sequence continues at coordinate 794,261 of NW_026067973.1, forward strand.
ACACGCACATGTGCGTGCACACATGCTCATATACACGCAGACATGCACATGTGTGCGCACACATGCTCATATACACGCAGACATGCACATGTGTGCACACACACAAAAGCAAGAATAGGACTAGTTGGGAAGAGGAGGGGGATCAACAGGGCTGAGATGGGAATAAGAGGGCAATGGGGTGAATATGGACATGACAACACACTGGGTAACATTTGTGAAGCTGACAAAAATTCATTCAAAAAAAATAAAAATGCAGATGCAAATTGGGTAGTGAGACTGGCGGCTGAAAGGAGAACCTTGATTTGAAGGTTCCTGTTTAGGTTTCTGCAGTTACCTCAGAAGGCATGCATGCCTCTGGTTTGCTTTGAGCCTGACCTAACGTGCTGGCAGACGTCTCTCAGTTGATGTGGGGGATGCTGTGGCAGGAGGTCGTGGTGCATTGCTTTTCCTGGGCGCTGTCATCTTGGGTAAGCAGTGACTTTGTGTGCTCTGAGCCATTGTTTGAACTGTTCTGAGAAGAAAGTTAGTTTTCAGTCAAAGGAAAGCTGGTTAAATTGGCATTGCTGTAGGTTGAGGCGGCCATGCATAGAGTTCCCAGTCTCCGTAGGGGGGAGTTGCCAGTCTCCGTAGGCGGGGAGTTGCCATGAGGTGGACAAGTAAGTACAACTTTAGTCTTCTTAATGTGCTTTGTGTCAAGGTTCTCAGAGAAAAGAGAAGTAAGCTTTGCCATGAACGAGGTCGTCCTATGGCTTTAGGCAGAGTTGTGACTGGCTGTTCTTGAGCTCGTGGCAGTACTCCTCCCTCACCATCTTCCCCCTGTTCTAGATACATCAGCTTGTCCCCCAGGCAACAGTTCAAATCTCCCAAGAGAGCTGGACTGCCCTGGCTCATCCCAGACCTCCAGAAAGACAGCCGCAAGCTGGGTTAGGACTAGCAACATGTTGGTCTGGAGGGAGTGGGAGATGGTTCCCAAGGTCCCATCTAAGTAGCATGTAGTCTAGGTTCTGTTTCAGAAGACTCGGAGAGCCCCATCTGTATTACATGGTCTCAGGAGGAGAAGCAAGGGAGTAAGAGGTTTGTATCTCAGAGTGGTCGTGAGGACTCGTATATGTCTGAATTTCTGAGGGTCCAAAGGTACACAGGAGTAGATGGGGGGTTGGAGGGGATGTAGCGTCACACTGGGGTGAGGCGTGAGTGAGGGTACACAGGACAGATGGGGGTCAGAGAGGCATAGCATCACGGTGGGATGAGGCATGAGTGAGGGTGCATAGGACAGATGGGGGTCAGAGGGGCGTAGCATCACAGTGGGCTGAGGCGTGAGTGAGGGTACACAGGAGCAGATGGGGGTTGGAGGGGCATAGCATCACAGTGGGGTGAGACGTGAGTGAGGGTACATAGGATAGATGGAGGTCGGAGGGGCGTAGCATCACAGTGGGGTGAGGCGTGAGTGAGACTTCTGCACAGCTGTCTGTATTCTGTAGTCTGTTACTACCAGGGGCAAACTGGCTAGGAGACAGCACCCTGCTCTTCCACTGTCCTGCCATAGTGTAGTAATATGTAAATAAATATTGTAACCCTGGTGGCTACACACACCCTAGGACGGATAGGAGATATTTGCCAGGAGCTATTGTGAAAAAGCCGTAAGCTTGGGTCAGAATTCTGGACCAGCACGGGAAATAACTGACTCTGTGGCGTTACCTGAAACCGACTGCTGAGCTTCGTCAATGGCTGGAAAGGGAACAGGGGAGAGATGAGAGTTTAAACAAAGCCTATTGATTGGCAAGGTGCTTCTGAGTGTGCTAGCTGGCTGGAATTTTAAAAACCAAAATTAATGGTGTGTGTTTAGAATTTAGAAGTTTGGTAATTGTATATGTTTCAAATATATATGTGTATATATATATATGTGTGTGTGTATGTATATATGTATGTGTTGTGTATTAAATAACATTTGAGTTGACAACGCATTGGTCCTATATGATCACACAGCCTAGTGGCATTAGAGCCATCTTAGTTTGATAAGCGCACTCTCGGATGCTCACACAATGGAATTTCCTGATGATACATTGCCCCTCACTAAGTGATGTAGGATGATGATGATGATCTGTGAGGGTATAAAAAAGAAATTTCTGAATGTTGGCCACCTACCCAGGAAACTGAAACTTGACTAGAGGATTCTTGGTAAGTTCCTAAGGTGTCATGAGCATGTTTGAGAAGCTGTAAACTGAGGGTTTTTTGCCTCCCACGTCATCCCGGCTCTGGAGCTGTAGTGGTTCATAGGCACTCTGCAGCCTCTTGGAGCTTAGAGCCTTGGGGAGTGGGAGGAAGAGCAAATATTTAATCAGATGAGCACCCCAACAAATAGATGATTGCGAGTTGTGACAAACGGCCCGAAAGAATTATAAAGAGCGCCATGAAGGTGTGAGTAGGTGGTCTGTGCTAGGATGGGTGGCTGAGGAGAGGCTTCCTCAGGAAATGAGATTTAACCTGACATCTGGAAGATGAATCAAAAGGAGCTAAGGGCATGTGTGATGTATGCAAAGGTACGCACACTGAGGTTTGGAAGAACATCCAATGGGAGTGGGACAGATTAATCTTGTCTCCCCAAATACAGCACAGAAAACGAACACACTAAAACGTCAGCTGCCCTGGCCAGTGTGGAGAAACACTTCCACATGGATGATACGAGCTGGGGCCGAAAGATCCAGGATACCTGGGGTTGAAGTTAGACTGTACCAATCTACTGTGTTTTTAGGCAAAACCTACCACTGGCCTGTACCTCAGTTTCCCCATCTGCAAAACGTCTCATGGTTGTGGTGAAGACCGAGTTCGTATGTAAATTGCTCAGACAGTCCCTGGCCTCACAGCTTTCTCTGTTTATTGCATATCAATTCTTAATTTTTAGTGTAGTTGCTTATCAACTAGAAAAAAGAAAAAAAATGTCTGAGCCTATAATGTTAAAGTTGAGTTCCAGGGGGTTGAGCCTGGAAAATAACTTTTTTTTTTTAAATTTAAATTCAATGCTCTTTCTTCTAGAAGCATTGCTTTTCTCTCCAGTCCACACAGAACGCTATCCCTGCACTGGAGTATTTAAGACTGCAAATGGCTTATTTTTTTTTTTAATCCATCACACTATACGTTTCCTAGAACTGGTTTGAAGGAGGCAGGGTGTGGCTCTGCACGAGTAAGTCGGTCCTTTTCAAGTTACTTGTTTCCTCGTAGAGTGGTGTCAAGGGGTTGCGGGATGCCTTGAAGCTGGTTTCCAGGTAATGGTCACATTGCTGGTGACAAACTTTATTTGTTTATAGATCCCACAGAACAGTGTTGGGGCACAAATACAAACAAGACATACATGACCCTGTCCTTGAGAGTGTAGACTTCAATAGACCTTGGTGACAGACATGCAAATTAGCCATTACTCCTCTGAACGACTGGAGCTCCCTTGGGGGAGTCCTGTGTAAGCCCTTTGCTCAGCAGAGAACGGGACTCAGTAGCTCCCCAGAAGGTGACAGGGATCTTGGATGTCTGAATGTGATGGGGTAAAGGATAAAACATGCTACAAAGAAAGCCTGTTATGACCACCAGCTGTGTATGTGTCAGGCGAGGTGGTTGGCACAGAGCAGATCTATGTTTTCGGTAGAGGGACTTCGGTTGGACTCCTGACAGAGCTGGGGCACTGTCCCACTGCTCAGAGCTTCTGGTTCATTGTGATTGATGGTTTACAGTTCCTACAAAGGTAGGAACTCGGAGCCCGACGTCTCTAAAGTCAGAGGCCGCTCTCTATCTGGCTCTTGAATTCTAGAAAATGGGATCCTGTCTAGCGATGCTTCCTCTTTTTCAAAGCATATTATCTGTGTGATCATATCTGATTCTTGCGTTGTCATCCTGTGTTGTAGGTGAGGAAGCTAAGGTATAGTGAGTCAAGGAAGACCTAGAGAAGGAATCTCCTTGAGCAGCTTCCATTTTCCAAGTGGCTTTTGTTGATTGGAATACAGGTAAGGCACTTAAAATACATTTTTAAAATTTTATTTTTAGAATTATGTGTATGTGTGTATGTTTGTGTGTGGGTATATGCACATGAGGGCGGGTACCCTTGGAGGTCAGAGGCACCAGACATCCCTGGAGCTACAGTTGCAGGCAGTAGTGAGCCACCAGTTGTGGGACTGAGAAGCAAACTCATCCCCTATAAGAACAGTACGTGCTCTTAAACTGCTGAGCCATCTCTCCAGTTCCAGGTGGCTGCATTTTAGAAAGGAAATGACCAGGGCCAGACATTCCAACAGAGCTAACTGGAGTCCCCTGCTATTAATGCAGTAAGGGACCTGTCATAGCAGATCCGAAGTAGAATAGTTCTAGTGGCTGAGCCATTAGGCATTGGGGCAGGGGCATTGCTGAGATGGTTACAGTGATAGGTCTGATCCCCAAGATGGACTGAGTTGTAACTTCTTAATGTTTAGGGTCCTTCAGTTTGGCTAAGAACATTTGGGGGCACTTTGTATAGAAACCCAGTGAGTCATTTTCCGAGAGCTGGTGGATGTCATGAGATTAATAGCGCAAATGTAACAAAGACATTAGACATGCTTTTACATGTTCAACTCAGTTCTTAATTCTAACCGCACTGTCCTGCTTTAAAAGGTTGGAAAAAAAGTCTTTCTTGTGGTGTCTTTGCATTTTAAATTTGATAAGTAGTGTCTTGAAGGTTTAACGCTTGCCCTTTGTGAACCGAGGCAATGACTCTGTTAGTGGGGTGATCGCTAGGCAGGTGTAATGACCAAATACAAACCATCGATCAGCCACACGGACTGAAAGTCTTCGCATGTATCCCGGCAGCAATTCCCGTTCAGCGGGAGGGACAGGTTAAAGTTGAGGCATGGTTCCTGTGGTGCTTGGTCTGTGTGAAGCATCCAGGCTGTGGAATATCTAGGGTGGTTGTCTCAAAGGACTCATTTGCCCTTTCCGTTTGGAAAAGCGACTTTCATTTGACCTACCCTTCTGACCAAGCTGAAGCAGAGCCCAAGTGTCTCTCCAAACATCACTTGGTTTTGTTTTGCCGTATCCGTCCTCAGCACCTCGACGCTGTCTTGTTCATGCATACTCTCGCTCATCCCTCCCCACACTGTTCCTCATATGTAATGTGTTCCTCATATGTAACATGTTCCTCATATGTAACATGCACCAGAGCTTTGTCGTCCATGCTCAGTGCTGTGCCAGTGCCTTAGACAGAATCTGGCCACACTGGCCCTGGTCCCCATTGGTGCTCACTGTTGGATTGTTCAGTTAGCAATGTTCTCTGTACACAATTTTCTGCTTTTTCTTCTACCTTAAGATTGAAAACTTGGAAGCAGCATGTTTCGCCTCCTGAAGCTGATTGTGATCCCCATGATTCTGGGTAAGTGGAAGCCGGAGACTACGGACAATATCTGAATGCTCGTTTGTCTCACACCGCAACTTTTGGGGGGCATTTATTTATTTGTGCTGTGTTGTGAGGAAGGGCATGCGGATGTCAGAGACAAATTGCAGAAGCTGGTCCTTTCCTCTGTGTGGTTTCCAGGAATTGAACTCGGGTCTTCAGACTTTGTGGCAAGTGCCTTTCCCCTCTGAGCCCTGTTGCCAGCCCTAGTCTCATCATTTTTAAAAGCCAAATTTTATGCATGCTTAATTTCTTTTGATTTGCCTGATACAGAAACACTGTGCTGGAACCTCTTGGTGAAACCACTGTTTTAGAAGCAGGTGGTTGGTCATTCTTGCCTTCTTCTGTCTCTATTTGGGCACAGAATGCCTTTGGGCACTTCCGGGCTGTTCCAGAACGTACTCCTATGAAAGGAAGTTTCTCTATGGCATTCTTACAGTTTATGTGGTGTCTGTCAGTTACAGCTCATCTCCAAAGAGAAATGGGGGGGGGCATTTTGCTTTGTCTCTGTGCCTCAGCCTGGCAGACGCTTTTGTGGTTTCTAAACACAGGGAACTCTTTCCAAATTGTAGTTGTTTTCTTTGCTTGGAACTCTCTGTTCCCCTCACTTTTACCCCCTCCCCCAGCCCCTCGCCCCAACAGTCTTGCTCAAGCCTTCCGGATTCCACAAACTTCCCCTGAGTTTTACTTCCTTCTGGGAAGCCTGCTTTGGCCTCCTTAGACCGGGTGGGAATCTCCTTTTCAGACCTTGCCTGGGTGCCCAGGGCAGCTTCCTGCTGCTCAGCTCTACTTCCTTCTTTCCTCTTTCACTTTTCTGCCTATGTCTTGTTCCTTCTTCCATGGAAATAGATCTGTGGGGAGAAGGAATTAATTTGGTGCTTTGCTCTCTTTAATTTGTAGCCAGGGTCTTTCTATGTGAATGAACACGAGGTGATGACTGCCCCCAGGTGTGTTGAAGAGAAGGTTTTTATTGTAGATATAAGGGCGCATACAGCCAGAGGCATCTGGAAGAGTCCAGACTAAACATGGCTGGCAAAATAGAGCAGGCCATGAGAGAAGAGAGAGGTGGAGAGAATGAGAGAGGAAGAGGAGAGAGAGAGACAGTCAAGAGAAGGGGTCAGGAGCGAAGAGCAGAGGAACAAGCAAGGAACCAAGAGAGAGAGAGAAGAACCAAGAGGCCAAGCGAGCAAAGAACAAAGACAGCATGTGGCCAAAATGCCTGGGTTCTGTAGGAATCAGAAGCTGTGGGAAGAGAAGGGAAGCTCAGGGGCTGGAGAGGCTTCGGGCAGTGAGGGCTGTGTGTCAGAGGTGCTGAGAGGAGCCAGGACTCTGTAACAGGTACTTGTGATGCTGAGAGAACCTGGTGGTTGGTGTGCACTTCGGTGTCTTAAATAGGCACCACGGTGAGCTATTTGTCCCCGGATTCTTTGGGGCTTGACACTGTGTAGCCTAGGGTGGCCTTGAAGGCAGCATCTTCTTTTCTCTGTCTCCTGAATGTTGAGATCACAGGCCATCCATCATCATGCCCAACTCTTTATTATTATTCATTATTTTACTTATTGAAGTGGGGCGTGAGTCTGGGGGTCAGAAGACAGCTTGCAGGAATTGGTTCTTGTACCATGTGGGTCTGGGGGATTAAACTGAGGTCATCAGGCTTGGTGGCATCTCACTGACCCTCTTCATATTTTTGAGTTATAGACAGTGAACTTGACCCAACAAAATAAACAAAGGGGCTGCCTTTGCTCAATTCCAAGTGACATAGAATACACACACACACACACACACACACACACACACACACACACACGCACACACACGCACACATGCACACGCATACTCAGTTTTTCCTCGGGAAAATTCCAAATAGTCACTGTAGCTGGTATGATTTCTTGCAAAATATCTCTATCCAAAGGGCTGAGAGTTTGTATGTTCTTTTCTGTCCTCCCCACTGTGTGAGCCTGCCGTTGGCCAGGACATTCTCGCTTCTCACAGGGGAGGCAGCTTGGATGGAAAGCCTGGCACCATTCCTGTTCATTCCCATATGGGTTCACTTGGCTCTTCTCCGATACGAACTGGGCAGCCTCTAAATTTGCCTCTCGATTCTGTTGCCAGAGGATATCTCGTGAAAACAGAAATGTCCTTGCCATGGTTTTCTCTTGTAGTGAAATTCCATGAGCAACAAGCAGATGAAGGGAATGGGGGAATCCTTGCCTGCAAATGCCTCTTAAAGGGCAGAGCTGAGGGCGAAGCTGGAGGAAGGCGGCCCCGAGAGGGCGAGCACAAAGGACTTTCAAAGGGAAAGCCGTGTTCCGTTTCTGGCCTACTTCACTGTAGAAAGACTCAGCCAGCAGATGCGGAGATAAGCTTTTCAGGGAGGGATTAAATAAAGGGGAACAGAGGAGGAAAACAAAACAAGGAGTGAGAGGACCAGTCAGATAGGGAACCCACCAGCTCACGCACCAGAATGAGCCCGCTTCCTGTTCAGAGCTGTTAGGCACAGTGTCTGCAGAGCTAAGAGAAGTGAGTAAGGGGATGTGGATTTCAGATTTCCTTTCATTGGAAAGGCAGGGCGGAGGAATTGTAGAAAATGGGAAGGAACCAGGAGGCCAAGGGAACCAGCTAGCTCTTCCTGCGGTTTGAAGGTTGCAGAATCTTTCCGACTTGAATCATGTCCATAAGCAGAGGACAGATCTCCTTTGACATCTGGTTTGAGTGAGGGGCCTCCAAGTGCGTAGACGGTGCTGGATTGTGGGTGGAGGGGAAATGGGTACAGAATATATAGAGAGATGCTGAATTTTCTCGTAATGTTTTCTTCCCTTTAGCCCCGGTAGGTGATTCTCAGGGCCTGTCTGACACGGCTGTCTCGTCCCCTAAGCTGAGAGTGCGTGTGGGTGATTCAGCTTTCATGGGATGTGTTGTCCAGAGCACAGAAGAGAAACACGTGGTCAAAGTAGACTGGATACTCTCAAAAGGGGAACATGCTGTGGTAAGGAGGCGGCCTGCTGGTGTCAGGATGGGAGTGGGAGAATCAGTCATTGAGTCTTCCAGGTGATGTCGCAAGAGCTTTGGGAGGCGTCATCACTGGGCCTCCTCTTAGCGTAGCTGTCCGGCTGTGTGTCATCAGCAGGGCAGATTATTCAACCTTGCCTGATGTAGAGCTACCCCCACTGGGAAGAGGAAACATGACCATAATGGTATCAGCCCTTAACTGGTTCAGGGCCAATGGGAGACACGCATGGAGTTCTCTGCTTCCATTGCCTTCTGCCCTACAGTGTAGTAAGGATGGATGTGAGAGGCAATTCCTGTAGTCTAGACAGATGAACTAGGCATAAGAATGATGGGTGTAGGCATCTTTCTGGGTCGGGGACAGGTTCTTTGGGTGATCATACATTGCTTCTTTGCATTTGCTTGAAGCCCTGGGATTAGCAGCCAGGCAGGGGACTTGCTCTCATGACCTCTGACTGGGAAACTGTCTTCAGCTTCTGTCACAAAGCCCACGGAGATGTGTGGGTGTCTGGATCATCTGTGAAACGTGGCCCGAGTAGTTTGCTGCTAGCAGTGAAATGCTAGTGTTTGCAAATCGGCGGCTGCTCCTGGAGCTCAGAGCAGATTCGCCGCCATTCCCGCAGTGCTACGTTCACTCAGACTTGTACTTCTATTTGCTGTTGTGAAAAGCAGCAGAGCTACGGGGGAAGTAGAATTAAGAATTCATTCCCCAGAGCTCCCCCACCTCCCAGCCTGTAACCGTTCCTACGGATGACTCCTTTTGTGCTATGACATTGCTGTCTGGAGGGGACAGGGTTGAGGGGAGTGGCAACCCAAGCACCAGGAACACCAGCTCACGATACCAAGGGATTAGGTCATATATTTGAATAGCATCTCACCTGCCCTGTCATAAGACAGGAAATAGTTTGGAAAAGATGTGAGTTCTAATCCCAGAGTGGTTATCAGAGAAGGTGTTGCATTTTTCCTCATGTTGTTCCTTATGAAAATATGGATACTATGTTTCATTTGTCTGTACAGAAAATTAGTCATGGAGCCTTGTACAAGCTAGACAGCTGCCTGGTACATTAGCATTATTAATATTAACACTAATATTAATAATAATATATTAGCTGAGTACTTTTTGGTCATTATTATGGTGATGATGTCACTGTCTCCACATAATGGTCTTTTCAATCTAGACGGCCAGGTCTGGCTCCTCTCTTGATTTTCTCCAATGTTTATTCCTCTCAGAGTGAATACGTGCTGTACTATTACTCCAACCTTAGCGTGCCTACGGGGCGCTTCCAGAACCGTTCGCGTTTGGTGGGGGACGTCTTACGAAATGACGGCTCCCTCCTGCTCCAAAATGTGCAAGAGGCTGATCAGGGCACCTACACCTGCGAAATCCGCTTCGAGAGTGAGAGCAGGGTGTTTAAAAAGTCCGTGGAGCTGTTCGTGCTGCCAGAGAAGCCGAAAGGTATGGGGTCAGTTACTCAGAGAGAGGCCAGAGGGCGGTGACAGGTGGCCTGTGGGGGAGGGAGGGGAGCTGATCAAAAGCCAGCCTTTAGGCTCCGCTACATACTTCCCTTCAGTAAGCAGTAACTATCAGTTTGAGCGCACGCCCCCTTCGCAGAGCCCCTGGGAAGCTTGTCTTGTCCTTTCCATCTTGGAGGAGGTCACCTCGGCTTGATGAGGCTGAGCTGCGTGCCTAAGGACACCGGTTTGTGACCCACAGAACTGAGACTTGAGCCCTGAGCCTTTTCTTTCTCTGCGTTTTCTTTGCTGTGACTGCCATTTCAGTGTGCCAGTTAGGCGCATTGGGCCCCCCGTCCGGGTCTCGTAGGCTCCTGTGTCAGGAGTTCTGGGACTGAAGGAGGTGAGCAGCTTTCTCTTACTTCTTTGCGGCTCATTTTCCTGTCTAAGTGGAGGGAGTGGCATCAGCAGGCTGGCAGCTTTAGTCCTGTGGATTGAACCTTGGGGTGTCAGTCATGTGAGGCAAACACACTCTCGCTGAGCTATAGTCCCAGCCCTGCTTAGTGGTTTTAAGATTTCCCTTTGGTGAAAACCTGAACTTCTGGGGAATCTCAGACAGAAGGTGAGGAGAGGGCAGGGGCTAGCGGAAGACCCCCCCCGTCACAGATGACCCCCCCACCTGCTTTCTACCTGCAACAACCAAAGTCGTCTTCCTTGTTGCTGGTCTGTTCATGGCGGTGCCAAGCCAGGCTTTGTTTAAGGTGAGATTCTGCTGCTTTCAAGCAGTCTGCAAGCGACAGTTGGAATTGAGGTGCCTGGAGTTGTGGCTGGACAGACATTAGGAAGTTCTTTCTTCTCTCTGGCCAAGCTGAAAAGCTAGCAGCCAAGACTGTAACCCAAAGAGTCATTACACTCCAGAGAACTCTCAAGACCAAGCCTCACATGCAGCGGCGGGATCTGGTGGATTGGTCTCGAAGGCAGAGGGTTGGAGGGCCAACCACCTGCTGGAAGGGAAGTCCTCCAGAGATGGAGGGCACCAAAGTCATTTTACATGGCAAAGACTGCTCCTTCCTTAGAGACGGTGACATTCAATAGTGACACATGAAGCCGCCAACTCCAAGGATATTCTGAAATCTTTTGTTGTATGAATAAGTTCCACCTCTCTTTTCTAATAAATTGATGATATCCAAACTAATCGCATCCAGGGCACCTAAAATTTGTCCATCATATCCATATAAATATTCCCAAACAAATAGGTAAATAAAAACTACTAGAAAACCACATAACTCTCTCCTTCCTAGCTAAGTGTTGTGGTACATGCTTGTAATCCCAGCACTGGAAAGGTTGAAGTTTGTTCCCAGCTGCATAGAAAGTTTGAGACTAGCCTGTCTCATAAAAAAAGAAAAAAAAAGGAAAAAGAAAAAAAGAAAAGAAAAGAAAAACAAAACAAAAACCCCAAAGAAAATAATAAACATGCATACATGCATTCTTTAAGGGTGGGGATAGTGGGAACTAACACAGAGATCCACAACTGCACAGAGCACACACACACACACACACACACACACACACACACACACAGAGAGAGAGAGAGAGAGAGAGAGAGAGAGAGAGAGAGAGAGAGAGAGAGAGAGAGAGAGAGAGAGAGAGAGACTGGGGACCACGCAGTCCTAAAAGGGAAGTCATCATCACAGCCCTTGTCTCAAAGCTAAGGGGGCCCTGTGGAAGAAAAGACAGAAAGATTCTAAGAGCCAGAGGGATGAATGACAGCAACGAAACAGTGTCTTCCAGACCAACAGGGCCGATGCACACACCAACCCACAGAGACTGTGGAAGCACACAAACACAAGCCAGACAGGGTCCCATACTCAGAGGCGAGGGTGGGCATGGGCTTTCACCCCTAGCCAAGAAGCTATTTCAATTGATACCAAGGAAAAGTCAGCTTTCTCCAATGGAGTCTTACTGGGTATATCCAGCCACACCTCAGAACAGCACACTTGCTCTGCTGATCAACACAAAACCAATTCAGTGGTATTTGTGTAGACTTTTTGTCTCAGTTTTCTTTGTTGGAGCTTTCTCTCTCTCTCTCTCTCTCTCTCTCTCTCTCTCTCTCTCTCTCTCTGTCTTATCAATCTTCTGCTTGTTTGTTTCTATTTTAATTTTTATGATTTTTTTGGTTGTTGTTCTTTGTTTATTTTATTTTATTTTTTTTGAGACAGGGTTTCACTGTGTAACATCCCTGTCCCGGAACTTGCTTTGTGAACCAGGTTGGCCCTGGTTCACAAACACAGAGATCCGCCTGCCTCTGCCTCCTGAGTGCTGGGATTACAGGCATGTGCCACCACAGCCTGGCTAAAGTTTGTTGTTTTGTGTGTGGTGTTTCTTGTTTTTGTTGTTTATTTTATTTTGTTTTAAGAGAGGGAGAGGAAGCAAGAACATAAGGGTATGTAGAAAGGTGGGAAAGATCTGAGAGAAACTGGGGGAGAGGGGAAACAGGATCAAAATGTATCGCCTGAGAAAAATGTTCTTCAATTAAAAAACAGGAGTGTGGGCCAGGGGCTGGAGAGATGGTTCAGTGGTTAAGAGCACACACTGTTCTTACGGAGGACTGGAGTCTGGTTTCCAGCTTACAATGGCTGCAACTCTAGCTCTAGGGGGATCCAGCTCCTCTGGCTTCTTTGGCACCTGCAGTCACGTGCGCATACCACCCCCACTCTATGTACTCATAATTAAAAGATAATAAAGATGAATCTTTAATGAGCAGGGCACGAAGGAAGAGTGAATGGCCTCAGGACTATAATCTAGGGCCTCTATTTTCCCCTGTTAGCTTCAGTCCTTAGCGACTACACAAACTCCCCCAGCGCCTTGCCTTTCCCTCTCATGATGCTAGTCATTCCCATGCAGTGTGTCTGCCCCTCTTGCTAAGCTCTTTGCCTCTGACAAGCCTTTGGCATAGAACTTGGTGGAGTGCAGGCAATCAATACACATTAGTGTAATGGACGGGATTCTCAAACTAGTGACCCTTGTGTGAGTCCAATTTGTGAGCGTGGACTCATTACATTCAGGAGTGGCCTGGCACCTCTCCTCATTTCCCCTCCATCTTTTTTTTGTTTTTTTTTTCCTTAATTCCAAAGCTGTGGGCCTCCATGGAAAAGGGAGGAAGCCCAATGTTTGCTTTCCCCTAAGACTCTCCACGTGAGTCCCTTTCCAACCTTCATTCTCTGCTGTCTTACCTAGACCTTCCTCAAAACGCAGCCCAAGAAATGGCTGCCCCTTCCCATTTTGTAGATACAAAGAAGGAGCCAACAGGAGCCAATGGCAAGGGGGAGAAGCCGGGGATACCGGCTAGAATCACATTAGGGGTGGTCAGAGGCAACCCATATCTCCTTCCCCCTCCAGCCAAAGCAGGAATGGATCTAAGCCCCAACATTTTGCCTCCTTGCTGGGTGGTCCATGCTCCACTTGTTGGTAGATGTTGTCTTGCTCATGTGGGACCTCCATGCTGATGGTCACCTGTGACTTTTTGTTGCAAAGTCTACCCTCCAGGTTATAATCCTACAATTCTGCTACTTCGGTGCCCCTGCCCATAGTTCTTAAATATTTTAGGTAAAAATAGCACTAGTTGCTTATTATCCTTTCAGCCTGGAACCAGACCTCTTTCTTCTCACGTGGTGTGATGTGGTACACTACACCAGAAAGCCAGGGCTGGGTTTGTTCTCACTCGGACTTAGGTGTGAGTTCTGATTTTTCTCTTTACTGACCATGTGACTTTGAGTACCTTTCTTTGAGTAAAATAGAGAGCAGTCCAGTAAGAACCTAAAAGCATTATAATGGCTTCGGTGAGGAAAACACTATGGTTGAGTGTGTCTTTGACATATGTGAGGCACTGGATGGGCTCATACTGTAGGGACTGAACACACATGTTGTCATGACTAATTGCTGTGCTGCACATAAGGTGCCTGGCACATGCTCAGTGCTTTAAAGGGATTCAGAGAGTTCAGTTGTCATTACTGACTTAAAAGCTAGTGTTCAGTTCTTAACCGGCTGATGTAATTGAAAGGGAGTTTCCTCTACTGATGTCCTTTGGAGTGGTTTTTCACGGCCTGCAGAAACATTCTCCACTGAGTCTAAGTTCATATTATTTTCTTTTGATTTCTTCCCACTGTGCAGCTCTCTTACTTGGCAGGAAGTTCGTGCTCTCCCAGGGAGGCCACTTGGATGAAAGCTCTGCTTATGTTCCGCTTGTTTGCTCGGGACCTTTGCTTAGCATTCTTTCCAGAGAACTCTGTCTACTTAAGACTTAGGCTTGTGCCTCCCTCTGCGCCATCCCGCCTTTGCTTTCTTAATTGACTTTGTGGTTGCTTTGTGGTGGGCGGTGTGGAAAAGTTAGCAATACTGTTGTACTCCCTTTCTTTTCGGGGACCTCTTAGATTGACTTATTTAGAGAGAGTGTGGCACAAGCCAGCAGAATGAAGCTCCTATGAGGTGGAAGGCCTGAAGAGCTGGAAGTGGGGGTGGGAGGCCTGTCAGTTGGGAAAGCAGGGAGGGTTCTGGAGAGGGCAGATTTGAAACAGAGAGGGAATAGTCAAGGGAAGAGCAGCTTCCTCAGCCTGATTTGCAAGGAGTCCCATGACCTGTGTTAAAGCCAGAACTACACCCCAAACAAATCCTAAAATAGCTCGTAAAATGAGTAGAAGAATTTGAAGAAAGTTACCCATGATTCACTTTACCCTCCCACCCCCAGTTCGAAGAACCAGCAAGTTAAATATGAGAGTGGGTTTTCTGACCGTCCCCCGTTTGTTCTGTGCCGATGCGGGTCTCTGTATCCATGAACAGAAAGCAGAGTTTTGAGACTTTCTGGACTTCATCTGGACTTCAAATATGAGAGAAATTCTGGAAAAGGGGAAAGAAAGATAAAGGAGTTAAAGGCAAGCAGAAAGAGTATACTGCCGTGTAAAAACAAAATGGGAACCTCAGACTTGGTGTCTGGGGGCGGGGAGAGTGAGTGCAATCTCTTATGCTAGGATACCATCAGGCTTTGAGAGAAGAGGCTCTTGAATATTTTGTCCACGTTTGATTGTGACAATGACATTTTGCTGTTAAGAATGTTTAGCTATACTTTCTTTATTTTCTATTTATTTTTGTTTGTGGGGTGTTGTGTGTGTGTATTCTTCATATACACAAGGGTGCCGTTATCGTTGCCCTCCTCCGTCTCTACCATTTTGTCTCGAGACAGGGTTTCTCACTAAACTGGAAGCTCCATTTGGGGTAGGATGACTGGCCAGAGAGCACTCAGGCCCACCTGTCTCGGCTTCCAAATGCTAGGGTTCCAAGGTGATGTGTCTGCACCCACCTCTGCTCCCAAACACTAGGGTTCCAAGGCAATGCACCTGCACCTGTCTCTGCTCCCTAGTGCTGGGATTCCAAGATGATGTGTCTGGCTTTTTACAAGGGTTATGGGGATTTGAACTCAGGTTCTTGGCTTGCAGAATAAGCACTCTTACCCACTGAGTCATCTCCCGGCTCCCAGACTTTATCGTTTAGAAACTCTATTTGATTATAAGTCTGACTCAGTTTACCATTTTATTCCCAGAGCTCACAGTCCATGTAGGCGATTCAACTGAGATGGGATGTTTTTTCCAGAGCACAAAAAAGGAACATGTGACCAAGGTGGAATGGATGTTCTCTTCCGCAGAGCATGCCACGGTAAGGGGGGGAGGAAGCCTCACTGTAGAGAGCCCTGGCAGGAGGCAGGGGAGGCAGGGAGAGGGGAATCAGGTACCATGTGATGGGCATGTGGTGGGTGACATTGCAAAGGGCCATGCATGGAAGTCTTTCAGATCTGGCCTCCTGCTTTAGCTAGGCACTTGTCTGGACAAGTTTGGCTTCTTGGTGGGAAATGGAATTCTGTTGAAGAGAGGGAGAAGGAAGGAGGGATGAGAAGATGGAAGAGGAGGGGGCAGGAGGAGGAGGAAAAGAGTGGGGAGGGAAGGAGGCGGGAGGTGAGAAAAAGGAGGAAGGGGAAGAGAGGAGGAGGAGGAAGCGTGGGAGGGAAAGCGGAAGGAGGGGCGAAGGAAGAGGTGATTGCCTAAATGTTCAGGTTTCTAAGACAATGCAGTGCAATGGGATGGGGAAGAACTTTGTACATGGTGTGGCTGCTGCATCTGAGACTCTCTTCACCTCCTCTTCTGTGTACAACCCTTGTCAGAGCAAAGAGAGGTGCTTTTCGTGGCCTCACCCAGAGAGCAATGGGCTAGACATAAGAGCACAGCTACATTCTTGTCCTACTGTGTGCTATTTCTGTAAGCTTTGCCTGCTGCTCCATCACTCACTTTGTGTGATGGAGAGAGTTTTTTTTCCCATCTTTATAAACTTTCCAGGGCTTCATATTGGTAGACTCTTGGGAGCCAGAGTGAAGGATAATTCATAGGAACTGTAAAGCATAAATAGCAAGTTAGTCACTGGACTAACAGATCTCAGCGATGACACAGTGGTGTATTTAGGGATCAAAATGTGTAATGAGGGCTAGCAAGATGGTCCTCACTTGCTACCCAGCTGTATGCCCTGAATTCAGTCCCTGGGTACCATAGGATAAGGATGGAACAGTTTTCCAGGCTGTTCTCTGACTTTTTACATTCACACCATGCAGCTGCCCCTCAATAGATAAATGTAATGAAAACATACTATTAGTGACTCCTTAGTTGACTTATTGATAGACATTAAAGTGCAAAGTTTTATAGATGATTTCAGTTTTGTAAATTAAAGTGTATTCCAGGTAATCTCAGTAACGAAGTTATTCACAGTTACCTGATTCTTGGATGCTATCTGAGGGCATCAAAAAGGGCGGAATCAAGCCGGGTAGTGGTGGCACACGTCTTTAATCCCAGCACTCAGGGGGCAGAGGCAGGCGGATCTCTGTGAATTCGAGGCCAGCCTGGTCTACAAGAGCTAGTTCCAGGACAGGTTCAGAAGCTACAGAGAAACCCTTCTTGAAAAACAAAAACAAACAAACAAACAAACGAAAGGGTGGTATCATGGTGGGGGATGATAAGTAGTCCTAAGTTCACTCCTAAGGGCTTATCATGCTTTTAAGTTTTTATTTATTTATCTGTTTTATTTTCTGTGCATGAGTACTCTCCTTTCACGTGTGCATATGTACCACGTGCGCGCCTGGTGTCAATGGAGCAAGGGAAGAAGGCGTCTCGCTCCCTGGAACTGGAGAACAGATGGTTGTGAGTCATTGTGTGGGTGCTGGGAACTGAACCTGAGTCCTCTGTAAGAAAAAGTACTGTTAACTACTGAGCTGACTGGACCCGCAGATAGTTCTTATTGGCAGGTTCCTAAGTGGGAGAAGGCCTCGAGAGGAAGGCAAAGAAAGATAGGAACGTTTGGTGTTAGGATGTCTAGCACAAGCTCATGGCTCCCACAGCAAGTTTACTAAGAAGTGCAGCACCATATACCGTACTTTTAGGAGAGAACCTGAACAGAGTCTTCAGAAACTGTAATGCAATGGGCTGAAGTCAGCAGGAAGCTAATCAGGCAGTATTGCCCAAGGGGACATTATAGACTGAGCACACATCAGCCCTGGGGCTGGTAACATAGCCTTTTATAGTGGGAGGAGTCGGGTTCTCAGGATCTGAAGCCATAGCATCCTCAAGGCCCTGGCCCCAGGCCATTCTGGGCTCTGCCAAGCTTGTTCCTGGTTGTAGAGAAGGAGCTCTGTTCCTCCTCTGTACATCAGGGAAAGCTTTCGATCAGCCCAGCCCTCGGCACTGAATCCATCTCTCCAGCCCCATTGTCATGCATTTTTATGTCATCCAGCAAATGAGACACAGCAGAAAGAAGAGCTGGGGGCAAGTCTCTCTGTTTGTGTTTCTGACTATAACTCATTACCGTCCCTTTCTTTTAGGAAAATAATATCTAGGGCTAGAGAGAACACTTGCATTGGTAGAAAGAACACTTGCCTTGTATGCACAAGGCCATGGTTCCAGTCCTTACCATGATTACCCATCACCAAATATCCACACACCTCTGTAAAACATCTCAACATTCATTAATTTAAAGACCTTTTCCTGGCCTGGTGGTGGTGCACACTTTTAATCCCAGCACTTCAGGAGGCAGAGGCAGGCAGATCTCTGTGAGTTCAAGGCCATCCTGGTCTACAGAGTGAGTTCCAGGACAGACAGGGCTACACAGAGAAACCCTGTCTTGAAAAAAACCCAAACCAAAACAAAGACCCTGTCCCGATGGGACAGTAACAGTAAAGATGGAGGGGATTCACAGTGAGACAATGGTGAGAAGACTATCTAAAACAAGAAAGAGCCGAAGAAGCAGTAGGCAGAGCTCTGTGGTTGTTATTCTATGTAGACAGTCAGGGAAGCCGCAACAAGGTGGCATTTAGGTAGTGGTCTGAAGAAAGTGAGGAGGGAGAAGCGGAGGGTTCCAGTTACAGGACTAGCCAGAGCAGTAGCTCTGAGACCAGTATTCAGGAAGCAGCTGGGTGTCTGTGTGATTAGATCTAGTGAAGACGAACTGAAAATAGGTGTGAGAGAGGGAAAAGAGAAGGGGGCAGATCATATAGGGCCTGTAGGAGGAAAAAGGGGCTGGGGGAGGTTTAGAGCAGAGGAATGACATGCTGGTTCTCATCCACTGAGGGTAGACTGTAGGGAAGAAGGAGTAGAGAGACAGACAGGCGCGAAACCCCTTGCAGAAGAGATGCCCCTCGTAGTGATGAAGTATGCTTGGGCCTGACAAGACAGCGGCAGGGGAGCGGAGAGGACTGGTCTGGGGTGTGATCTGAAGGCAGAGAGCACAGGGCTTTCTGACAAGTTTGATATCTCCATATCTTTGTATCTCTCTGTCTCTGCTTCTCTGTATCCATGTGTGTGTGTGTGTGTGTGTGTGTGTGTGTGTCTCCATCTCTCTCTCTTTTCTGGAAAAGAGATGAGTGAAATAATTTTACTTTATATTCTTATCCTCTGTCCCCATCTCTCTGTCTCTGTCTCTATCTTTATCTGTTTCTCTCTGTGTCTCTGTTTCTCTCTCTCTCCTCCATTTCTGTCTGTTTCTCTTTGTGTCTCTGTCTCCATCTCTCTCTGTTTCTGTTTCTCTCTATCTCTATGTTTCTCTCTGTGTCTCTGTCTCTCTTTATGCGTGACTCTGTCTCTGTCTCTCTCTGTATCTGTCTCTGTCTTTCTCAGCTTTATCTCTGATGCTGGGGGTTGAACTCAGGATTTCACATATACTAGGCAAGCACTTTGCTGCAGGATTATAACCTTTTCCAACTTTTTACACTCTATTCAGAGACAAGAGTCTGCTAAACTACCCACTTGAACCTGTTATCCTCTGGCCTCAGCCTCCTAAGTAGCTAGGGCTACAGGCCAGAGTCACCAACCCCTTCTAAACCACTTCTTCCGATGGAACAGTTGTTTGTGGTTTGGTGTCGCTCTCACCAGTGCGCATGTGTTTGCACACGTGCATGTGAACAAGACTTTGTGTTATCTAACACTCACTCTTCCTGCCCTCACATGGCAGGGCCTTGTCAGCTCTGAGGTCTCCCCCACCACACACTCTGCAGTCTTTCAACCTCATGCTTTTGACCTTTCCTTTAGGAGGAAGTTGTCTTGCGCTATGACTTCAATGTGCCTCGTGGGCACTCCCAGAGCCAAGGCCGCTTCCAAAACCGTGTAAATCTGATGGGCGACATCTCCAACAACGATGGCTCTATCATGTTTCAAACAGTGAAGCTGTCTGACCAAGGGGCCTATACCTGTCGCATCTACCTGGGGAAACTGGAGTCCAGGAAAACCATTGTGTTGCGTGTGATCCAGAAAGAGCCTCGAAGGAGCCAACATTTGGGTAAAGGGGGCTGAGGGGTGATGCGTGACAACAGGGTCATGTCTGGAGTGAGTCACGGAGGCCCTGGGCATGCCCAGTGGAAGGAGGTGTTGCTCCCAGGGGCTGGCCTTGGACTTATACAGCCCTGAAGGTGATGCCTCCACCAACCCGGCTCACCAGATACCTGGGCTCACCTTGCCCTAGTTCTGCTGGGTATTAGGCATGAAAAAGGGCACTAACATGGTGAACACCAAATCTCTGCCAAACCTCACTTGTGGCCAGTGTGGTCCACTGCTGTAAAGACATGGGAGCTCGGAGGTGGAGCAGAGTGGAGTGGAGATCCCAAGTCATGTTTTCTTTGGCTCTGAGGGAATCGCACATACTTGTGAAGGGAAAGGGTCCTAAGCTGTGAGAGACAGCAAGCAACGGAGGGGAAACAGGAAAGTTCCAGAATGAGAAATGGAGGGTTTCTGATGAAAGGCAAGCAGTGTGCCCTGACAAGAATAAAGATTTAATTGTGAGGCAGATTGTGCGAGGTGAAGGTTAAATCATAACTCAGTTAGCAGCCAGGATGTGGCCTGTGGACTTTGCCTCTCACAGGGGCCTGAAGCAGCTGGCTGTGGTTGGCTAAGGGTGAGGGGAGATGACTAGAAAGGGAAGTACCTCGGTGTCTCAGGCCAGAGGCTCTTCAAGAAGTTTCTTCACCCATGTGTGTGCTCCATTCTCAAGAGCCTTCCTTCCACTCCACAGAAAAAAACACACCAACGTGGGGAGTGAGGGCTCACTTCCTTCTGAGACCACGCCACCCACAGACACGTCTGCACCTGCCCCCATTCTTATCTCACACACCATCCTGAGGCAGACAGGCTCCTTCCTGCCCTGGGTGCATCTCGTCCTGTGCATCACCCGCCTCTCTGCTGGGGAGTCTCTAGGCGTGTGCTTTCTGCCGTTCTCCCCACTCGTGTCCAGCTCCGTTCCTTCTCCTGCCGGTGCCCCACTTCAGCTCTCAACCAAAGATTCTGTTTCTCTGCAGGCTCGTGCAACCAGGTCTGCCGTAGCTTCCGTCACCAGTGGCATGCGAGTCCCCCATCCCCAGCCTTCCCCAGCACAGTGATAGTAGACACTGTCTTTCTACATTCTAGAATGGGCACAATTAGATCGGCACGAATGTTTGTAAACAGCCGTATGTGTCCCTTGACAGCTGAGGAAGTTTGGTTCCAGGACTTTATCCTCCCTTGAAAACACCAAAATCTGTGGGTGCTTAAACTCCTTCTATAAAAATGACATATTGAAAAATGGTATTTGTTTATTAAAGACACATAGCCTCCTGTATACTCAAAATCACCTCTAGATTACTGATACTACCTAAAATAAGTAATTGTTGCGCCATATTGCTTAGGGAGTGGCAAGAGAAAAGGTATTCACATATTCAACACAGATAATAGTTCTTCAGTTGGTTGACTCCAAGCATGCGGACACATGGAGATGAGGGCTGGTTTTGTGTATATTTGTGGGGAGAGCAGGGGTGATTATATGCATGATATATTTCAACTCCACACCAGATTTCTACAGATCCTTCAGAGATACATGGCTCTCCCTCATCCCATCTTCCCAACATTGGTGAATGCCACCACCATTGATATGGTTATGTAACTGATGCCAGGGAGTGGCTTTGGTCCTTCCCTTTCCTAATCTAGCAGAGAGTAAGTCATGTCATTTCTATGACTGATTTTGAGGCAGCCTTTCTTCCAGGCCTTCACCAGCCTTAGCTCTGGCTGCCTTCTCCTCTGTTTGAGACCTTCAGTCTCTAGCCAGTCTCTGTTCTCATCCTTAGCTAGGGCCTTTTTCTAAGACACAGGTTAGAGCATTCCATCCCTCCACGTATAGATACACCTAGCATTGACCTCTCTGGGGCCTGTAGTAAAAAGAGCCAGCCACTTTGCCGAGGCGATAAAGCTCTTTCCTGACTTGGTTGCCACTGTTTCTCCAGCCTCAGTTCCTAACATACACTCAGCTTCAGTCTTTGAACTGCACCCATTGAGCTGTTGGGCCCCCAGACTCTGTGCAGACCTCTTCTTGGCCTCCCTCCATATCATCAGCAGCCCAACAAACTGAACGCTTCTTTTCAAACTCACATTAAAGTTTAACACTTGCTGGCCAAGGTCTCTTCCCATGCTCTTCACAGAACTGAGCACCCCTTCTCCGTGCCCTTCTGTTCCCCCTACCGACAGACATCTATCTGTTGTCACGTGTGTCTCCCTCCTTGGAGGCAGGAACTGGCCATCAGTTGTCTTTGTAGGTGTCCTCAATGTCTAGAGATCTCCGATGCCAAGGAAATGCTGATATATGTCTTCAGAGTGATAGACGAGCTGAGTGAAGGGCACCATACCAGCGGAAATGCCCCAAGGCCCTAGTTAGCATTGTGACTATACGTTTGGGTATTACAGCATATACTCTTTCTGAAACAATCACTTGCCCATGAAAACGTCAGTGCTTTGAAAATGCCTGCTATTTCTAGTCATCTGGCAAACCAAGTTTTAACAGAGAATTACTGATGTTAAAAGGATAACATAAGTGAAGGCAGCTGCTTCTCCTGCCAAGTTTAACCCACACTTCAGGGCTACACAAGCGGGTTGGACTGGCTCTCAGTCTAATAGGGATGAGGTCCCTGTATCCTGATATGGGATGCAGCCTGGCCTTCTCTTTCTGCTTCCTGACCTGGGTGCTGCTATTTGGTATAGGGCTATTAGGGCTCTCCACATTTCTAGAATACTGAGACCCTCTTGATATTTTCTTCATTTCCAAGGGTCGATTTCAACAACTCCTCGACCTGAGACCCATCAGCCGGTGACCCTGGATGGGAATCAGCTGGTGATAATTGTGGGGATCGTCTGCGCCACCCTCTTGCTGCTCCCCGTTTTGATCCTCATTGTGAAGAAAACCCAGTGGAATAAGAGGTATATGACCATCCCCAACCCTTCAATCGGGAGGCCAAATGTGTAGTCCGCCTTTAAATAAAAGGGGAAGAGTAGCCATACCGCCCTAATTTGAGCCCGGTCTTGTCTAATCCAAAGTGCAAGAGAGTGCCAGTGCCCTGTGATGTTACACTGATTGTTATATTTGATGTCACTGTAGGTGGCCCTGCCCCCTTTGCTCAGCACACTACAGAAAGGCTTGGACATCACTATACCGTGTTCATTTTTCTTGCTGTTATATAGAGTACCAACCCTGACAAATGGGGCATTGAAAGAACACAGTTCAGATGTAGACCTCATGCAAGAGCTGTAATCATACTTATGGACTGCTTAAGAGAAGTTATGAACTGGGGAGGAGAGGGAGACAGGAAGTCACTATGTAGCCCAGGCTGGCTTTGAACTCATGGTCCTCTTCTCTCAGCCTCTCACTTGCAGGCACTGCAGGCGTGTACCACTATGCCTGGCTTGACATGAGTTAAAGGACTGGATTTCATCACGAGCTCTCCCAGACTCTTAGAAATGCCCGAATTCCAGGATGCTAATATTCCCAGACTGCTGACAGCTCCATGCTACTCTGTTTTCAGAATATTAAGGAAACATGTAGGCAGTTTAGGCTAATGCTCCAGCTGAAATCACAGCCATGGAAAGACCCATAAAGACCAAGGAATGTTGGCTTTTTTCTCTCTTACTGAGCTGGGGATTGTATGTTCTAGACAAACTTTCTACCACAAGTCACACCACCTCTGGCCTCACAACGCTGTTGTCGGAGTGACTTTTCTCAGGGATGTGTAGATTCTAACGCTAGCAACTGAGCCTGCTCGGGTGCACCACTGCTCTCAGAGCTGTCTGATTTGGCATTGAACTTGCTTGGCACCTCTAAGGGTCATTGCATCAGGCATGCATTTGAGCGTAAGACTGAGAGCCAGACAGTGTAAGTTCAACTCCCAGTTTCTGTCCATTCTCTGGGCCTCAGTGTCATGTAAAGTCATTCTTTACTTTAATAAAGAACTACCGCTATCCTGAGATTCCCGCCTCAATACTGTCACTGCAGCTTTGCTGCTTATAAAAATCTGGAGTCATTGTGAGTACCGTATCTTTCTGGAAAGCCCTGATTGGATGAATGAATTGCCTTCCATCGAATAGGCCATCACAAACATGCCAGCGTGTAATGGCATGGAATGGTAGCTAAGAAGGCTGTAAGGAAAAAAGGCACACCGTGTTCTCGATTGTATGGAAAGGGAGCAATACAGTGTTCATGCCAGGGACCTAAACACTGGATATGTTTTGTCTGGAAGTCTCCTTAACCTGTTATTGACAGGGGTTCTGAAGGGTAGTTCTGAGGCATTATCAGACATTGACGATAATGATCCTGTCTGCTAAGGGGACCACTTGGAAACCTCAACTTCCAGCTGTATAATTTTGTAGCATTTGATTTATTTAACAGTGAGAATATGTAACTTTACAATCATATGATAAAAGCATCTCCACTTGAGACAAACGTGGTTTAATTTTATGCTTATAGCCTTTTTTCAAAAATAGCTGCCTTAGATCAAAACAAGAAAAATAAGAAGGTACATTTCGTGACAAACACGTGCGACAGCTGGCCGAGAGATCAAAGTCGAAGGGCCTGATGAGGCAAGGGTTGGAACACACAGCCTGGGGAGTGCTGGGGCGGGTTAGCTTGGTTGTCACTGGGGAGGCCACAGAACTGGGAAGTGTGGTCTTGCTGGATGGGTGTTGCTCACTGGGGCTTCCAGTTCTCAGCACTGAGAACAAGATAGTGAAGTCAAATGCGTGGGCTCTCTCTATTCAGTGATTTAAAATGATATTACCTTCTTTGTTCACACTTCCTCCCCTCCCATCCTCTACCCTCCCCTCCCTTCCCCTCTACTCTCCTTCTCCCCTCTCTTCTTTTTAAAATGAGGTCTCTTGGGCCAGTAAGATGTCCTGAGATCAGCTCCCAGAAACCATATGAAAAGTCAGACACATGGCTTGCATTTGTAATCCCAGCTCTGCCATGGTGGGATGAGATGTGGAGACAGGAGAGGCCTCTGGAAGCTAGCAGGTCAGTTTGCCTGGCACAGGCAGAGGGAGTAGAAACAGCAAGGTGGAAAGAGCGAACAGGGCATTAAAAGTTGTCCTCTGACCTCCATAACACATGCTGTAACTTAATTTGAGCGTGCTCACACACACTCCCACACAAACACTAGCGATGATGATGATACTCATGATAGTAATCATGAATTTAAAATGGGGTCTCCACATGCTGCCCAAGGTAGACTTGAACTCCTGGTTTCATGCTTCAGGAGTAGCTGGGGCTTCAAGAAGCCACTGAGCCCAGCTATCCTCTACCTCCCACTCTGGGATGGAGGTGAGAATGAAAACAGAGGTGACGTCACGTTTCAGCCTCAGCTATGCCCAGAGCAGCTTCCCACTTCTTACCAGAAGAGATGCTCTGTGTGTATTTAGTTCCTCCCAAGGGTCTCGCCAAAGGGCATGCAAAGGCCCTTTGTGACGATGTGGTGTCCCACTGGATGCAAAAGATCCATTTAGAGTAGGGCCTTTCTAGGTATACTTGAATCAGTGTACCTCATGAGGTTCAGAGTGTTAATTCTATGTACTTTTCATCTCTTACAGTTCAGTGAGTTCTACGGCTTCCTTGAAGAGCCTGGAGAGCAAAGAGAAGGCGAACCCAGAGGTGAGAGGACAGTTTGCCACCTGAGGGGGACACGAGTGTACGCACACTCCAGCAGGAAACACTGGGAAGGAGCGTGGAGGCCATCCATCACTGGGGAACGGAGTCTTGCTCATTAGTCTCAGCTCCCAGACCGCAGCTCTGTGCACAGGAGTGGCTCAGGAAGCCTTTATCACTGCTGTGGAGGAACGGGCTGGGGCAGTCGCCTGGGCCACATCAGCCCTGGGCAGCAGAAAAAACCCTGAACCTGGAATCAGAAAGCACTGCTACCTTCATGAGCTAAGGAGTTAATGATGAAGAGGAAGTATGTTTAGGAGCCTGTAGAGGGGATCAAGAATGACTTCCCCTCCATAGTGCTTTGAAGTGGAATTATAAACAGGAACTGAGAGAATGATTCTCCCGAGCTCCTATATTCTCACCTCCCCCCCCCTTTCTCTTCTAATCTCTTCCACTTTTTAACTTTTAGACACATCTCTATGATCAGCTTTCTGAGTTTTGGGTTGCTTTTCTCCCAAGAGAGGGATTTTTGTTCAACCCGTTCCAGCCCTTAAAAGCCACTTTCCTACAGGTGACTTGGTGGTGAATCACGGTCCTCAGACCTCAGACGAGATGGTAACAGTAGCTGATAGTGACTGCCCTCTGGCCCTGACTAATCAGAAGGGCTATTCTGCAGGATGAGGTCCCCCACTACCAAGTCAATGCTTAGAGATGCAAAGGTGTTTGGTTTTGAGGCTGGCGTCCTTCCCTGTGAGTTAATTCAGGAAGTCAGGATTATCATCATTGATAACAGTTCTCTGGCTCTCCGCAACTCCCTGAACTTGGTGGCTTTGGTAGCTGTCACCCTGTGAACAGGAGTAGATGGTCCCTTTCCCGGATGAACCTTAAGAATTTTGTTTTCCCACCCACCCCAGAAACACATCTACTCCTCAGTAAGCACGTGGGAGACGACAGAAGAAGGACCACGTGGACAACCAGAGGCCACCTACATGACCATGGTGAGGACTGTTCGGGGCCCTAGCTGATCAGGTTTCTGGAGAGGGAGCAGGTGTCAGGGAGGGGAGCTCAGGCTCTGGGAGTCAGGAATGGGCAGGCCACCTGAAGAGGTTGTTTGCAGAGGACAGATTTGAGTTTTTCTGTTTTTTTTTCCCCCCAAGAAGTAGGAAGCAGGGAGGATAAACTTTGTTTAGGATTAAAGTCACTGATAGAGAGTACAAGCAGAGAAAGTAGGGGAGGCCTTCCCTCATTAGCCCAGCGCTGGTTAACTAGATGTAATAAAGCATGTTAGATCATCAGACAAGGCCTGCAGAAGAGGGAAAGCAGAGGCTAGGGCTGCAGTCCAGTGTGTGGGGTCATTGTCTCCCATGCGCGAAGCCCTGGGCTTGAGTCCCAGCACCATGTCAGCTGGCTGTATTCCCAGCACTGAAGGGGTAGATAGAGGGAGATAAGAAGTCCAGGGTCACTGGATATTGGTGGTGCAGGCCTTTCATCCCAGCACTCAGGAGGCAGAAGCAGGCAGATCTGAGTTCAAGGCCAGTCTGATCTACAGAGTTCCAGGACAGCCATGGTTACTCAAAGAAACCCTAGCTTGAAAAAAAAATGTTCAGGATTATTCTCAGCTGCATACTCAGGTTTAAGGTCAAGCTGGCTGATGTGAGACCCTGTCTCCAGACAAGTTGTGGGGCTGGGGAAATGGCTTGGTAAAGTGCTTCCTACACAAGCATGAGGGGCTGAGCTTGAGTCTCCAGAACCCATAAAAAAAAGCTGTTAATGGGCTGGAGAGATGGCTCAGAGGTTAAGAGCACTGGCTGCTCTCCTAGAGGTCCTGAGTTCAATTCCCAGCAAACCACATGGTGGCTCACAACCATCTGTAATGAGATTGGGTGCCCTCTTCTGGCATGCAGACATGCATGCAGGCAGAACACTGTGTACATAATAAATAAATAAATCGGGGGGGGGGGCTGTTAGCATGTCCATTTGTAATCCCAGTCCATATGGCAAGATGAGATGTGAAAATACAGACTGGTGTAGGTGACAGCAAACAAGAAGGAGACCCTGTCTCAAACGAGGAGGAAGGCTTCTGATCCTCAAGTGCACACCACGGTATGCGTGTACCTGCCTCATGTACACAAGTGCACATACACACATACATATGTGCCCACACATCATAAACACACAGAATTTTTGAAAAGGAAAAAGTAGGGTCCCTTTGGCCATTGGCTTTGTTCATAACCTGGTTATCACCTTCTCGCAATCTAACCAACATGCAGGCTGATAAGTTGTAGTCCCAGTGAGGCAACTCAGGGGAGACCAGCACCCCCAAAGGGCTCCTTGCTATGCATTGTGTGGGGATAGGAACAAAGGAACTGGCTGACAGTGACACCATGTTATTTTGTCGACTGATGAATGCCCCCAGCCTGGGATGGGGCTATATTCTGTTGAGCTGGGGAAGGCCCGTCTCCAGAGCATGTGGAATGATAGGCTGTTTGCTCCTGTCACACTGGACAGAAGACACATGACTCCCAGCTGATGGCAGTGGAGAAAGTTCTGCCTAGGCAATGTGAGATCAGAGATCTGGCCCCATTCCACCAAGGGAAACAATGGCCCTTCTGAAGCTGTGGATGAATAGAGTCATTTTCCTCTACATCCTTCTTCCGTGCTTGCCGTGTGATGCTGCTGGTGGGAGTGTCCCCTACGGACACGGTGGAAAGGCTTGGAGTGGAGACATATTGGAGCGTGGATTTTGATATCTGTAGGGTTTCCGGACCCAGTCTCCCACCGACAACACTATTTTCAGGTTCAGAGCGTGCTGGTTCAGATCTCAGACTTGGGTGTTAGATAGCTGGGTCCATACCTTGCTTCCATAACTTCGCAGATGATACTTAGAGGCAGATAAACAGCCTCTATGAGCTTGTTTTCCTGTCTTCGAGTTTAGGGTCATTTCTCTGCTATAGAGAAAGTTTGAAGCCAGCCTGGATCATGTGAGAACCTGTTTTTAAAAAGGAGAGAAGAAATATCTGCCTCACGGGGGTTGAGGACCAATGGAGGCAATGCATATAGAATTTAGTAGTGTATCAAACCTATGAGGAAAGTTTCAGTGAGTGACTTCCTTTGGTTTCATTGATGGTGCTTGAGCCCAGGACTTTGCACACACTGACCAAACACTCCCCTGCTGAGTCACGCCCTCAGCCCCTAACTACTTACAGATGTGTTTGTTTCTTCTCTTCCCTCACAGCACCCAGTTTGGCCCTCTCCCTCCAAAGCACCCAATTTGGCCCTCTCTTCAATCAGATCCACATAATCCAGTTGGGAAAAAAAAGTCAACTTGGGAAATTCCCCGAACCACAAACTTTCTGAGGTGAAGAGAAAGGGCACTTCATCTTGGCAGCGACAAAGACTCTGCTTTTGGTGGTCCCCGAGCCACTGTGTCCAGCCGGTCTCGGCCTCCACCAGAGGCCTGAAGATGAAGGAGTCTGGCAGGAAGACAGAACTGCTCCAGACAAACAGGCACTGATGAGGGGAGGGGGACCGCAGGCTTCTCCCAGAAGCTGTGTGCTGGCCGCTGGGGCTGGGGAGCTGGCTGGTCTGCCCGAGGTCTCAAGCCCTCCCTTGGACCAGATCTTTGATTGTAAAGTGTTTTTTGTGAATGAGCTACTAATAGACTCCCAGAGATACAAGCCAACAAAAACAGTTCTTTTGATGAATTATCCCCAAATAAATGTGCTTGGTGGGAACCATCCTTTTTTTTTTTTTTTATGTCCTGGATAAAGGTTAAGCGCGGGAATTTGAAGTGTGAATTTGTTGGCTAGCTTTCATTATGCCAGCAGGTGCTGTGTAGACCATGGAGTGGAGAGACAGCAATGATCCTACCCAGGGCTGGGCCATGCACTGAGATACACTGAACCCATGGGTACAGTAGTCACGTGATTGCTATGGGGGTAGCCAACCACTTTCTGATTAGATTTGAGGTCTGTTCCACAGGAGGGAATTCATGCCTCATACTGTAAACCTGGCCAAAAGTCCATAGCTGGGGAGGTCCTAGATTCTGGGGGGAGACCTATTACTATTATTTTGGTAAATGTTTGTGCTGTGAAACTGTCTTCTATATGTGTATGTTTATACTAATAGAAGGTGTTGCTGTTGGCCTTGGACAGAGAACCTCCTTTTAGGAGTGGGTAACAGCTAATGCAGAAATTCAAATCAGTGATTGCTGAGTGCTGAGCTCTAAATGGAGCATCTGTCCCAAGGCCACCAAAGCTCAGAGAACATTGCCAAGAGGGGCAGAAAGAGTGTAAGAGCTGGAGGAAGGGAAAGAGTGTTGTAGGGTGTCCTCTGGACCTGACAGCAGCCATGGTTCCCTACAGATCTAGTCAGCGAGCATCCCAGCACCATGGGGAGAAACTCATCAAGTTCCACCCTGGTCTGAGGAGCTAGCGGGAGTTGATGGCTGTTTGGAGAGTCAGTTTTCTTCATCCATGTCTCCACGGGATGACTGCACACCCATGTGTATATGTGCGTACGAACAGCAGTAGCTGGACTCAGTGAGCTATTAAAAAATTAAAAAGAAAAGGAATCAGGCTGGAGAGAGAGTTCAGTGATTAAGAGCATTTGCTGTTCTTCCAAAAGATCTGGGTTCAATCCCCAGCACCCACACGGTGGCTCACACCATCTGTCACTGCAGTTCCTGGAGTCCTTCTGGCCTCTGTGAGCATCAGGCCTGCACATGGTGCACAGACATACATGGAAACAAAGCACCCATATACATAAAATAAAAAATAACGGACATGAAGAGAAAGGTTTGGCTCTGTAGCCCAGGGAAGCCTGAAACCTAAGGAGAGTCCTTCTGCCTCAGCCCCTGGAGGGCTGGGATAAGTCCACTTTACTAGCCTGAATCTCTGATTCCTGATTCTTTTTCAAGTACAGCTGCATTTTTAAAGGATCCCCCAGATTCTCCAAACACCACATGCTTGCTATAAGTTTATCCTGTTTTACCATCTACTCTGGTTTACCATAGAGAAGAGTCACCAAATATCTCTCCTTGTTCCTCAGGGGCCACAGAAAGAATCTGCTAATGACACAGGATTATGTCAACATACGTCGAAGGCAGCATCCTATCTGGGACATAGCAGCATTTGGGACTTTCCATAGCTGAATTAGTCATAGAGAAAGGGGTTTAGTTTGTGGCTTATTAAGTTAAATTCTTTCTTGGGCTAAGGAGTGCCCTTTTACTTCCTTAAACAGTATGTGTAGTGGAGAACAGCCTTCAGGACACAGAATCAGATGGATGGATGGTGATTTTACATCTATTGTTCCGGGTCTGAGACTAACTGGAGAAGAAGCTTGAGAATGGGTGGTACACTTAACCCTTGGAGAGCTCGCTGCGGAAGCATAGATACATCCAGCCTTGAGCTTGACCCCTTCCATTTGGCTTCCATTCTGGGCTCAGCAACTGGAGCCAAGGAGGAAGGGCAAGCCCACATCTCTATCCCAGCCCCAGCTCCCCACAAACCTTCCTTTATATACAGACAAAGAGTTTCAAAATTCAGGTAGATCCACAGCTCACAAACACCAACATTCCCTAAAACCAAACCAGCACTTCAGGAGGCCACAGAAAACCTGCCTGTTTGCTCGCCAGTAGCCTTCTGCAGAGGGTTGACTGTTAATCCAGCAACATGCAGGTAGACAGTGTAGGGAGATGGATTGGGGTTAAGTGGCTGCGTTTGAGCCCTGGCCCTGCCTCTTCCCTTTTTACACCAAAACATTTATTTTATTTATTTTCCCACACAAATCCTCTTAGCTTAGAAAGGATTGCGGTCATCATGAAGTACAAACATCCTGAGTTTAAACTTCATCTAACACAGCTAACCTATACAGCATCACAACATCCCAACACTGCGCTATACAGGTTTGGGTGTCCCTCGTTGCTGTGATCATATGGTTGCCTGGGAGAGGTGACATGTCATTGCTCAGACTGAGCGAGAAGATAGCATCACCTGTCACCAGCCTGCTGATAACACATCTCCGACCTCACAGGACAGCTTCTAGTGAATGCACGCGGCTTTCACATCAGCACCAAACAGGAAAAAAATCAAATGGCAAACCATGCTAAATCAAAACTTTCTTACGTAACAGTGGAGACTCACAAGGTTGAATTTGTGTTGCTTCTATAGGTCAGAGGACCGTTTGTAGCAGTTGGTTTTTGACTACTGTGCGGGTCCTTTTGGTGTCCTACTTAGCCTTCTGCCACTGTGGTAAGCACCATGACCAAACGCAGCTTGAGGAAGGAAAGGGGTTACTTGGCTTGGATTTCCACCTCACAGTCGGTCATCCAGGGAAGCCAATGCAGGAACCTGGAAGCAGGAACTGAAACAGAGGCCATGGAGGAGAGCTGCTTGCTGGTTTGCTCGGCTTGCTTTTGTGTACAACTCAGGATGACCTGACCAGGGGTAGCGCTACCCACAGTGGGCTGGATTTTCCCATATCAACCACTAATCAAGAAAATGTCCTACAGACATGCCCGCAGGCCAGTCTGATGGAAGTGGTTCCTCAGCTGAGGTGTTCTCTACTCCAGTAACGCCAGTGGGTCCAGCTGGTAAAATGTAACTAGGAGTCTCAGGCTGTCAGGCTGAGTAACAAGTGCCTTGACCAGGGAGTCATGTTTCCAGCCCAGGAATCTCCCCACAATGACCAAATGCAGTGCTTAGGCAATTGTGCCTGGCCTGAGCCGTCTAGCCAGGTCAAGTTTGTTTACCCAGTTCAATTCCTCTCTCCACTTTCTGCCATTCAGTCACTGGTTCTTTTGTTTTTTACATGATGTTTATTTTTATGTTTTGCCTGACTACCACATATGTGTTGTAACTAGGGAGGCCAGAAGAGGGCACTGGATTCCCCCGGAACTAGAGTTTCAGACAGTTGTGAGTGGCCATGTGGGTGCTGAGAATTGAACTAATGTCCTTTGGAAGAGCAGCTAGGGTTTTTATCTTCTAAGCCATCTCTCCAGGGCCCTAACGTTCAGTCTGAATAGCAAAATTGACTGGTGAAGATGACAGTGTTTTCTGGTCCCAATCTCTTGTTAATTTTTATTTCTGTGAGCACAGCCATTCAACCAGACTCCTCAATTCTTCTTCCCATCCAAAGAAAGAGCATGTAAGGGAGCCATGGGTAGGCAGGCAAGGGGAACTGAGACGAGCCCATCTTGGAGGGCATGAGGAGACCAACTGAGCCGGGCCTCCTTTTCAAGTAGCAGTTTTTCTACTTGAATTTTCAGTAGTTTTGGTCCCTAAAACACCAGGTGCTACCGTGCTCGAAGGCTTCCAGAAGCATCCAGGCCCTTGCCAAGAGAAAGCAGTTCCAAGGGTTGAGGGGTGGGAACTCTAGCGATTCTAGAAGCCACTCTTGGCATTGGAGGCAATTGCTGGGCCTCCTTGAAAGGATCCAGCCCTAGCTGGGCAGTGGTGGCACACGACTTTAATCCCAGCACTTGGGAGCCAGAGGCAGGTGGATCTCTGAGTTTGAGGCCAGCCTGGTCTACAGAGTGAGTTCCAGGACAGCCAAGAAAAACAGACAGACAGACAAACAAACAAACAAACAAAAAGGCTCAGCACCCCTTTCTTTTGTTCTTCCTTGGCTACCCTGACCTTGCCTAGGCTAGTATGAATATGTGTTTATATGTGCAACTATCTTTCCCAAAATGCTAGGTGTGTGCATGCATGCATGAGTGTGTGCGTTTGTGTGCGTGTGCATTTGGGGCCTTATGCTGACACTGACACCCTAGTTTCTTAGAACCAAAGAGAGTTTAAGCATACTGTATTCTAACCCAGCCTGGTAGTCTTCTTCCTGAGCATAGAGGATGTTTCTCAGGACTGCTGACCTGGCCAGTTGATTTGCAGATGTGGTCAGAGTTTCCTCAAGGGAGGTCAGGCCATCTGTGACTACTTCTGTAAAACCAGAGTCACAGAACCTTTCTTCTTCGAGAAAAAAAATGCAAACGAAATGAACATAGTATTTTCCCACAAAGCCAGTGTCTTATGATGTCAAGAATAACGGTGATGTACCTGTTCCAGAATAGGAACAGAAGACCACTGTTGCCTGTGTGTGATCTTCTGTGTTCTGCCTCTATCCCGTGTTCTTGTCTGTACTGCACCACAGTGCCACTCTCTTTAAAACCTGACAAGCAGACATGTGCCTCCTGCTCCATTCATCTTTGCCCCTTTGGCTTCTGAGCCTTCTGAGCCGGCTCCCTTTACAGCCTTGCCTGGGATGCTCCTTGCCGTCCCTCCTGCTCAAATCCGCATTCCTTCCAAGCTTTGCTTGACTCTCACCTGAGCAATTTAGTTCTCGAATCTTCTAAGATGGTTTTATACTTGATCGAATTCTTTTCTTGTCCTCTCTTTCATGTGAAGCTTTCTCTTCTCTCAGAGATCTGAAGCTCTTAGACAACCTACTTTAGGCCTTTTGCCATGGCGTTATGCCTCTAACTCTATATGGATCAAGTCCTTGCTAACGAGAATGCCCAGAAAGAGACTGCACAGGGAACCTGGTTGGATAGTCAGACTGGTGGAATTTCTATACTTTCCCCAAATATATCCATAGGAATCTATCACTTCTCATCTGCTCAGGGGTCAGCAGAGGCCCATGGTGCACTCAGAGCAACAACGCACACACCCTAAAGTGCTGCAGTCTAGCGCGGGTATACACTGGCCATATTCCTGTTAGCCCAGAGACGGCAACAATATTAGGGGCGTTTTTGCTACTGTACCCCCAAGCAGACGGGGCTGCACACATCATGTTCAACTGGGACTTTGCACTTTTATCTCCCTGTCTAGAATGGGCACTGGCAAAGGCATGTGTATCTTATTTATTTCTGGGTCTCCGATTTCACTCCTGGCAACTAGCACGTGGGGCCAATAAATACATGCAGCAGCACCCACAACATCCATGCTTTATTGTCTGTGGTTTCAGTTAGCGGTGGTCAACGGTGAGCTGAAGATCTGAATTGGTTACTTCTGGAATTTTCCATTTAGTAAATTTTAAGCTGAGTTTCATGACGAAATCTTGTGCCTTCCCGAGTCTTCCCAGGCTGGACAGGTACCCTTTTCCTTTGTCCAATGTATCCATTTTATGTAAGCCATCCCTTTATGACCTGCTCGCTAGCTCTGTTGTCGCGTTCTCTGTCTGGGTACCGAAGTGGTTTGGTCCTGTCCACTGTGTCAGGTACCCACTGGGATGGAGTGTGCGTGTGTGTCTTAGGCTGTATCTTCTGTGGACAATGGGGGATTATAATTTCTGAGTGTGTGGAATGAGTGAATGTGTCCAGGGTCACAAGAGCACACACAGAATGAAGAGGCAATGAGAAGAACAGGGAGCAGATGATTTTGGAGAAGGAGCATGTGTGTGCGCGTGCGTGCGTGCGTGCGTGTGTGTGTGTGTGTGTGTGTGTGTGTGTTTGAAGACAAATATGCACACGCACTGTGGATTGAGCTCAGGGCATGGAGCATGTAAACCTATTCTCTGTCACTGAACCTCTCACCTCCAGCTTTGGAGCAGATTTTGGAGTCTTTGGACTTGCTGAGTATTTGGGAGAGGAAGGGAATTTCTAAACTACTGAGGTTTAAAAAACAACAAAACAACAACAACAACAACAACAAAACTTCTCCTGACATGGACTGGCTTATGAAGGAATAGGGTGAAGGGGAGATTCAGTAAAATGAATCTCCGCCTTGGATCGCACAAGCTGCCACAGGTTCTGCAGGTCGAATGAAAATGGCATTGATCCGACACCTCTTGTGCATCTTTCTCTTTTGGCTAAACCCCCAAATCTGGCTTCTCCTTGCTGCTCGCAGACCCGCCAAGATGAAAACTTAATACCCTTAAGAATCTCCTGAGGGTCTTGAAGAACAGGTAGCTCTCAACTTCCTGAGCCTGAGGCTATGGCTCTTCACTCCTAACTAGTTCCCAAGTGGCACCAGAGAGGCCAGCGGGGGACCACACTCTAAGAAATTAGCCTCTCACGTGAAAGCCTGTAGCCTGGACTACGCAGTTTAAAGGCAGAAGGAAATTGCCTTCGTTCGGATTATTTCTAACCTGACTTCTCCCAGCAGGGCAGGTAATTGAATGCTGTCCAGTCAAATCTTCAGTGATAAATGGCACCTGGCAGAAATGCCAAAACCACAGGGCTTCACTTCCAAAAAAGTCCATCTTTGATTACCCGTATCATCAGGCTACAAAACACCTCTGAGTTTCTGCTTCCTGGCCTCCCATTGGCTCCTAGGGGAGGTTTGTTCCCCTTGCAACAGATGATTCCTGAGGCCCCACTGGGCTATGGGAGGCTCACTTAGCCCCTATCTCCTCCTCGTAGGCCCCTGATTTGGCTACTATTGGCCCTTGATCCTGGAGGTCTGAGCTGGACCAAAGCTCTTTGAAGTCTGAATACTTGGTGACTTTTAGCCAAATTCTAGGGAGAAGCAGAGAAATTTAGAATTATTTCTTGCTTCAGTTAACTATTAAATAGAAGCTTCCAGACATAGCATGAGGTCGAGATAGGAAAACAATTTCCTTCCGTTTCTGGGCCTCACAAGGCACCATAGGCTGCATTAAGAAAAAAGGAGGAGGCCGGCTACGTCAAACTAAAAATTTCTGGCAAGCGGATCTAGGCTGAAAAGTGTCTGCAGCAGCCTGGTTGGTACTGCAGACCGGGACTTGGCTGGATGGGCCTGAGCAGAGCGGGAGACCTGAGTGGTGCCAGTCTAGCCCTCTGGGCACACACCTGTGAGCTGTGCACCATGAAGAGGCCTCGAGGCCCTAGGGTGATAGGGTGGGCACTGGAGGAGAACTGGGGACTGAGGGTCTGTGCATCATAAGCACCTGTCATTCCTCTGCCATCTCACAGCCCTGCCTTGAAGCAACATTTGGCTTTGGGTCATATGACCCTAGGACAGCTTCAGAGACCTGGCTGGGCTTCACTCCCTTTTCTCTGGTTCTTCTATAAATACATTCATTCCTCCAGTCCTGTCCCTGGGTGGTCAGTCACCTCCTGGTTAGTGAATATCAGGCTTCAGCCAGGTGCTATGCACAGAGCCTACTCCTTGACTGCATCACCTTCAGGAGGGCTCGGTGTCCCCTTGCCCAACGATAAACCATGTGGAATAATGGGGTGGATCAGCACCCTGAACAATCTCACGTAAACCAGACAATCGATTTGTGATCCCTCCTTGTGTATAGATATATGCATGCAATTGCTGGGTCAGGACCTGCAGTACGCTTGACTCTGTTCACTTCTTTGCTTAGGGCCACTTCTATCCCAAGTTCTCCTACTTGTGAAAAGCCTGTAGTTTTCCCCTCCTCTGAAACAACAAGTTTCAAACATACAGCGAAGCCAAAATAATGTACCTCCGACATCACCAAACATGTTTTGGCCTCTGGTGATGGCCAGACCTGTTCTCTCATCTGTGTTCTTCATGGGATATTTAAGAGTCTATTCCAGCTAGTATCTCATTTCACCTGTAACTGTATCTCTAACAGATCAGCACCTTACAAACGAAACCATGATCTTCTTTTGTTTTGAAAGGGGAGCGGAGGTTCAAGGCAAGGTTTATCTGTGTAGCCTTGACTGTCCTGGAACTTACTCTATAGACCAGACTGGCCTCAAACTCAGAGATCCACCTGCCTCTGCCTCGTGAGTGCTGGGATTAAAGACATGTGCCACCACTGCCCGGCAAAACCATGATACCGCGATTTTATGACACCTGACAGCATTAGAAGTCATTTGTTGGGCTGGAGAGATGGCTCAGTGGTTAAGAGCACTGGCTGCTCTTCCAGATGTCCTGAGTTCAATTCTCATGCAACCTCATAGTGGCTCAAAACCATCTATAGTAGGATCTGATGCCCTCTTCTGTCATAAAGGTGTGCGTGAAGATAGATAACAATGTTTTTAAAAAGAAATTATTTCTTGATACAATCAATGTGCAATTTATATTTACTGCCCTTGTTGTCTCAAAAATATTCCTTTCCCATTGATTAGTTTGAGTCAAGGTCCCTCAAGGGTTCACGTCCTATTCCCTTGTCAAGTCTCTTAGGTGTCTGTGCACGAGCCTTCTTTGATATGTTCTGTTTGCTGCTGGAATGCTAGAGCAAAGAGAAAGTTCTGCTTCTTGAGAGCCTCCTGCTCGCTTCCCTGAACCCTGCCCAAATAACACAAAACAATTCTTTCCTAGAGGGTGTACGCGCGCGTGTGTGTGTGTGTGTGTGTGTGAGAGAGAGAGAGAGAGAGAGAGAGA